>NC_037344.1:13831367-14036215 GCF_002263795.3 Bos taurus | reverse complement strand
AAAGAGAGAGATATGTGCAACGAAAAAAGAAAAAAAAAGAAAGAAAAGAATAAGATAGGGCCAAGCTCAGAACATCAATGTGGATGATGAATAAGCAGTTCATATGTGGATTAAATGTACAGACTCTAGAGCATGAATGCCTGGTTTCAAATTAATTTCACTAGTTTAAGCTGAACCCTGGGCAGCAGACTTAACCACTCTCTACTTTTGTTTCATAATATATAAATGAGGATAATAATTGTCAATCAGGTAGAATTACTGGCTAGTTAAATGAATTAGTATACACAGATATACTTATAAAGGTTTACAAAAATAGAAAAATTGGTCTTACAACTCATATGTAGGGACCCCAAATAGCCAAAATCATCTTGAAAAAGTACAGAGCTGGATGACTTACATTTCATCATTTCAAAACTTACTACAAAGCAATGGTAGTCCAAAACAGTACGGTACTGCCCTAAGGATCAATGGAATAGAAATTGGGAGTCTAGAAATTAACTCCTATATCTGTGGTAACTGGCTTTCATCAAGGGTGTTAAGACCATTACGTGAGGAAAGAATAGTCTGGTCAAAATATCAAGGAAGACAAGGCTCTAGACATGCTGAGGTCCGGAACTCTCCTCCTTCACTATGTACTGGAGGTTGGTATGGTGCTTGGGAACCAAGAAAAGAATGTACAGTGTTTTGTGGCTTGGGGCTTTAGTATTTTTGGAGTCAATTACTTTCTGAGACTGACATGGTCAGAACATTGCCTGACTCCCAAGATGCGGTAGAAGTCTCTCCGTGAGTAAGGCTTCCTAAGATTCTAGTACCTGGCACTTCCCTGCTACTCTTAGAAAGTAGAGTGTGGCAGCCAGCGACTTGTGGGTGGAGTTACTGTATCATAGAAGAAACAAGTCCTACAAGAAAACAGAAAATGGGCCTTTTCCAAAGAAGACATATATATGGCCAACAGACACATGAAAAGATGTTCAACACGGCTAATCATCAGAGAAATGCAAATCAAAGCCACAGTGAGATATCACTGCACATCTGTCATGTCAGAATGACTATCAAAGAAATCTACAAAAGTTGGCGAGGATGTGGAGTAAACAGAATCCTTGTATGCTGCTGGTGAGAATGGTAATTGGTGCAGCCATAATGGAAAATACTATGAAAATTGCTCCAAAAATTAAAAGTAGAGCTACCATAGGATCCAGCAATTCCATTCCTCAGTATATGCGCAGAGAAAATGAAAACACTATCTCCCAAAAATATATGAACCGCAATGTTCATAGCAGCATTGTTTACAATAGCCAAGGTATGAAAGTAAGCGAAGAGTCCATCAACAGATGAGAGGATAGAGAAGATGTATAACACACACCCACACACACACAAACAGACACACACAGACACACACACACAGACACACACACACACAGACACACACAGACACACATAGACACAGACACACACAGACACATACACAGACACACACAGACACACAAAGACACACACACACACAGACACACACACAAATAGACACACACACAGACACACACAGACATTCACACACACAAACACACACACAGACACATACAGACAGACACAGACACACAAACACACACAGAGAGACACAGACACACACAGACACACAAACACACACACACAGACACACACACAGACACACAAACACTCACACACAGACACAGAGACACACACAGACACAGACACACACACACACAGACACACAAACACACACACACAGACACACACACACAGACACATACAGACACACACACACAGACACACAAACACACAAAGACACACACACACATACACTCACAGACACACAGACACACACACAGAGACACACACACATACAGAGACACACAGACACACAGACACACACAAACACACACACAGGAATATTATTCAGCTGCAAAAAAGAATGAAACTCTGCCATTTGCAACAACAATGGATGGGTCTAAAAGGTGTTATACTTAGTGAAATAAGTCAGAGGAAGACAAATATTTTATATCACTTATATGTGGAATCCAAAAAATAACATAAATGACTATAACAAAACAGAAATAGATTCCCAGATACAGAGAAGAAACTAGTGGTTACCAGTAGGAAGTGGGGGGCGGGAAGGGCAAAGGAGAGGTAAGGGATTAAGAGTATGAACTATTATGTATAAAATAAATAATCTAGAAGAATATATTGTAGAGAACAAGGAATATAGTCAATAAATTTCATAAAACTTTTAATGCAGCATAATCAATAAAAATACTGAATCACTATGCTGCACACTTGAAACTAATATAACACTGTAAATCAATTATATTTCAACTAAGAAAAACCGAAAATGGGAAAATATTACCCTTGGGTTTTCTCATATGTCTACTGTCAATTCTTGCTCTTTTCTCTATCACATCCCTAGAATCAGTTTCAGTATATGTCACAACCAAGTTTATTTGAGCAGTAAATAAGGACAATGAAATGACTATGCTGATATCTAGGTTTTTCTCTATTAATGTTTAGTGGCATTGCTTAATGATAGAGACAGCTTAGAAAGCACAGGTTGTATATGTTTGCTTTAACTTGAAAAATTGTAAAACTTTTCCTAATTATGTTGTATGATTCTTTTCCAGAGAATTTAGAAAGTATTAAAAAGCATTACTTTGCCAACAAAGGTCCATCTAGTCAAGGTTATGGTTTTTCCAGTAGTATGTCTACTGGAGGTGAGAGTTGGACTGTGACGGAAGCTGAGCACCGAAGAATTGATGCTTTTGAACTGTGATGTTGGAGAAGACTCTTGAGAGTCCATTGGACTGCAAGGAGATCCAACCAGTCCATCCTAAAGGAGATCAGTCTTGGGTGTTCACTGGAAGGACTGATGCTGAAGCTGAAACTCCAATACTTTGGCCACCTCATGCGAAGAGTTGACTCACTGGAAAAGACCCTGATGCTGGGAAGGATTGGGGGCAGGAGGAGAAGGGGACGACAGAGGATGAGATGGCTGGTTGGCGTCACCGACTTGATGGATGTGAGTCTGGGTAGGCTCCAAGAGTTGGTGATGGACAGGGAGGCCTGGCGTGCTGCAATTCATGGGGTCGCAAAGAGTTGGACACAACTGAATGACTGAATTGAACTGAACTGAAATAGCAGAAAAAAATTACCCCAATTCCAAGAGCCAGAGTTAACCTTGCAAAGTTTCTTTTCAGTGTTGTTGCTTTAATTTGACTCATGTATCATAGAATATCACACAGATAGGTGCTTATTAAATACACAGATATGATACTAATGGCTGGAAATCTATTATCCATCTCCCTTGGTTGGTAACTGGTAACTGGTGAATCCCAAGTGACAGCGGCCTCTGTACGCCGTGTTGCAACAGGTTCTCTGGAAATATAACCTATAAAGACATTTGGGAAAATTATCTAAAATGTGCTTCCCCAGTAGGATCATAGATGTTATCAGTCATCATCTAAAGACCAAAGTACAAAGAAATTCATCACAAGAATGTGAAATCCAACTTCCCAATTTGAAACCAGTGCAAGTTGATTTTGAGATACTGTGCCTCCTTCCCCGTCTTAGAAATCCTTCTCCAGGGGTTCAGAGTGAGAGTGTTCATTTCTTTCTAGAAACCCAGCTTCACACTAACCTAGAGATTTAGAGATTTGGAAACTAGCCTATGGATCATCTCAGGCTGACCTTTGAGGCATCACTGAAGTTTAGACATGAAAAGGAGTTTGATGCCATCTAGTCTGTGTTTTATTTGATAGGCAGGACGAAAATGAGACCCATGCGAGTCAATCAGTTCTCCACACTTAAACTGGTCTGCAACAAATTTCTGATCATTTGGTGTTTCTGCAACTAGTATTAGCTGAGTGCCTACTACATGCCTAGCAGGCTTCCCTGGTGGCTCAGATGGTAAAGAATCTGCCTGCAATACAGGAGATGCAGGTTCGATCCCTGGGTCAGGAAGATGTCATGGAGAAGCGCAACCTACTCCAGTATTCTTGGCTGGAATATTCCATGGACAGAGGAGTCTGGTATGCTACAGTCCATGGGATCACATGGATGAAACTGAGAGACTACACACATATGTAAGCCTAGCAGAGTGGGGGAGACAAAAATGAAGACACAGATTTGGCTTTTAAGAAATTTAGAGTGCTGTGTCCCTGAATCCCAGTTCAGAACTCAGTCCTGTAACAATTAAATTGAGAGAAACATTCTCTTCCTAGATTACTGAAGGAAAAGGAGAAGCCTTGCTTCTTTGCTGAGTCATTCTAACGGTGTGCCTGCAGGCGTGTGTGGTGAGATGCACACAGATCACCAAGGCCTATGGACCCAGAGCTCTCTCCAAGTGCTGTTTAGCATCAGGACCCTATACTCAAATCAGAGCTTTGGCTTTTCCTTGAACACACTCTGCCTTCTTCTGCCTCCGAATTGTCTTCCTTCATCTCCCTTCTACCTCCACCACCCTCCCCAGATTTTGCAAGTTTGGCTTCTTCTCATTGTTCAACTTTCATCAGAAAGGTCACAAACTCAAAGAAAAAGGTCCTGCTACCCTTCTCTGTGTTGGCCTTCTGCAGTATGTCCATCACCTTCCCTGGTTTATTTCTGGGTGCTATTTTTCACTCTTGTATTTCAATACTTGTTCTGCTGAATGCCTCTGTTCCCTCCCTCTCCCTGCCCCCACCCGCCCTGGACATGAACTCAGGAGCTCATTCGTGGCACTGTCGTGGCCTTGGGGTACCTCATGCATAATTCCTGAAGGCACAAATGAGTGAAGGAATTCAGGGATTGGGAATCAAATCATTTAGAAAAAATTCCTTTCCTCCAGGGGAATCTTCCCGACCCAGGGATCAAACCCGTGTCTCTCACGTCTCTTGCTTTGGCATGAGGATTCTTTACCACTAGTGCCACCAGCGTGGGTGCTAAGTCGCTTCAGTCGAGTCCGACTCTTTGCGACACTGTGGACTGTAGCTAGCCAGGCTTCTCTGTCCATGGGATTCTCCAGGCCAGAATACTGGAGTGGGCTCCCATTTCCTTCTCCAGGAAGATAACTCTGCTAGTCTTCTGTTTCCTGGAATTGCCCCCTTCTCCTTCACTTCTCAGAAGTCACCATCCTATACCCAGGTTTGTTTCCTAGGTTATAATTGTTAGCATAGCTAAATACCTCTTCACTACTGCCAGACGCTGGAGTAAGGACATTACGGTAATGACTTTGTTTAGTCCTTAGGCGACTACTCGTTGACAGCAGTAGGCAGGTACCAATATTTCCTGTATTTCTCAGATAAGAACAGTGAGGCTGAGGGAGGGAAAGGAACTTGCCTTAATGCGCCCTGGTTTTCGGATTTGAAGCCAGGTTTGAAACTTTCATATCTGTGCTTTAACCATTACACACTTTATCCCCTAGTGCAGGGTCAGGCGAAAAGTTTGTTCTGATATTTCCATGACATCTTATGAACAAAGGAATTTTTTAGCAAACCATCCAACCAGTCCATTCTCAAGGAGATCAGCCCTGGGATTTCTTTGGAAGGAATGATGCTAAAGCTGAAACTCCAGTACTTTGGCCACCTCATGTGAAGAGTTGACTCATTGGAAAAGACTCTGATGCTGGGAGGGATTGGGGGCAGGAGAAGAAGGGGACGACAGAGGATGAGATGGCTGGATGGCATCACTGACTCGATGGATGTGAGTCTGGGTGAACTCCGGGAGTTGGTGATGGACAGGGAGGCCTGGCGTGCTGCAATTCATGGGGTCGCAAAGAGTTGGACACAACTGAATGACTGAACTAAACTGAACTGAAATAGCAGAAAAAAATTACCCCAATTCCAAGAGCCAGAGGTAACCTGGCAATGTTTCTTTTCAGTGTTGTTGCTTTAATTTGACTCATGTATCATAGAATATCACACAGATAGGTGCTTATTAAATACACAGATATGATGCTAATGGCTGGAAATCTATTACCCATCTCCTTTGGTTGGTAACTTACCTGGTAAGTCCAAAGTGACAGCGGTCTCTGTACGCCGTGTTGCAACAGGTTCTCTGGAAATATAACCTATAAAGACATTTGGGAAAATTATCTAAAATGTGCTTCCCCAGTAGGATCATAGATGTTATCAGTCATCATCTAAAGACCAAAGTACAAAGAAATTCATCACAAGAATGTGAAATCCAACTTCCCAATTTGAAACCAGTGCAAGTTGATTTTGAGATACTGTGCCTCCTTCCCCGTCTTAGAAATCCTTCTCCAGGGGTTCAGAGTGAGAGTGTTCATTTCTTTCTAAAAACCCAGCTTCCTGGAAAATCTCAGGCTGACCTTTGAGGCATCACTGAAGTTTAGACATGAAAAGGAGTTTGATGCCATCTAGTCTGTGTTTTATTTGATAGGCAGGATGAAAATGAGACCCATGCGAGTCAATCAGTTCTCCACACTTAAACTGGTCTGCAACAAAATTCTGATCATTTGGTGTTTCTGCAACTAGTATTAGCTGAGTGCCTACTACATGCCTAGCAGGCTTCCCTGGTGGCTCAGATGGTAAAGAATCTGCCTGCAATACAGGAGATGCAGGTTCGATCCCTGGGTCAGGAAGATGTCATGGAGAAGCGCAACCTACTCCAGTATTCTTGGCTGGAATATTCCATGGACAGAGGAGTCTGGTATGCTACAGTCCATGGGATCACATGGATGAAACTGAGAGACTACACACATATGTAAGCCTAGCAGAGTGGGGGAGACAAAAATGAAGACACAGATTTGGCTTTTAAGAAATTTAGAGTGCTGTGTCCCTGAATCCCAGTTCAGAACTCAGTCCTGTAACAATTAAGTTGAGAGAAACGTTCCCTTCCTAGATTACTGAAGGAAAAGGAGAAGCCTTGCTTCTTTGCTGAGTCATTCTAACCGTGTGCCTGCAAGGCGTGTGTGGTGAGATGCACACAGATCACCAAGGCCTATGGACCCAGAGCTCTCTCCAAGTGCTGTTTAGCATCAGGACCCTATACTCAAATCAGAGCTTTGGCTTTTCCTTGAACACACTCTGCCTTCTTCTGCCTCCGAATTGTCTTCCTTCATCTCCCTTCTACCTCCACCACCCTCCCCAGATTTTGCAAGTTTGGCTTCTTCTCATTGTTCAACTTTCATCAGAAAGGTCACAAACTCAAAGAAAAAGGTCCTGCTACCCTTCTCTGTGTTGGCCTTCTGCAGTATGTCCATCACCTTCCCTGGTTTATTTCTGGGTGCTATTTTATACTCTTTTATTTCCATACTTGTTCTGCTGAATGCCTCTGTTCCCTCCCTCTCCCTGCCCCCACCCGCCCTGAACATGAACTCAGGAGCTCATTCGTGGCACTGTCGTGGCCTTGGGGTACCTCATGCATAATTCCTGAAGGCACAAATGAGTGAAGGAATTCAGGGATTGGGAATCAAATCATTTAGAAAAACCTCCTTTCCTCCAGGGGAATCTTCCCGACCCAGGGATCAAACCCGTGTCTCTCACGTCTCTTGCTTTGGCATGAGGATTCTTTACCACTAGTGCCACCAGCGTGGGTGCTAAGTCGCTTCAGTCGAGTCCGACTCTTTGCGACACTGTGGACTGTAGCTAGCCAGGCTTCTCTGTCCATGGGATTCTCCAGGCCAGAATACTGGAGTGGGCTCCCATTTCCTTCTCCAGGAAGATAACTCTGCTAGTCTGCTGTTGCCTGGAATTGCCCCCTTCTCCTTCACTTCTCAGAAGTCACCATCCTATACCCAGGTTTGTTTCCTAGGTTATAATTGTTAGCATAGCTAAATACCTCTTCACTACTGCCAGACGCTGGAGTAAGGACATTACGGTAATGACTTTGTTTAGTCCTTTAGGCGACTACTCGTTGACAGCAGTAGGCAGGTACCAATATTGCCTGTATTTCTCAGATAAGAACAGTGAGGCTGAGGGAGGGAAAGGAACTTGCCTTAATGCGCCCTGGTTTTCAGATGTGAAGCCAGGTTTGAAACTTTCATATCTGTGCTTTAACCATTACACACTTTATCCCCTAGTGCAGGGTCAGGCGAAAAGTTTGTTCCGATATTTCCATGACATCTTATGAACGAAGGAATTTTTTAGCCAACCGTCCAACCAGTCCATTCTTAAGGAGATCAGCCTGGGATTTCTTTGGAAGGAATGATGCTAAAGCTGAAACTCCAGTACTTTGGCCACCTCATGTGAAGAGTTGACTCATTGGAAAAGACTCTGATGCTGGGAGGGATTGGGGGCAGGAGAAGAAGGGGACGACAGAGGATGAGATGGCTGGATGGCATCACTGACTCGATGGATGTGAGTCTGGGTGAACTCCGGGAGTTGGTGATGGACAGGAAGGCCTGGCGTGCTGCAATTCATGGGGTCGCAAAAAGTTGGACACAACTGAATGACTGAACTGAACTGAACTGAAATAGCAGAAAAAATTACCCCAATTCCAAGAGCCAGAGGTAACCTGGCAATGTTTCTTTTCAGTGTTGTTGCTTTAATTTGACTCATGTATCATAGAATATCACACAGATAGGTGCTTATTAAATACACAGATATGATGCTAATGGCTGGAAATCTATTACCCATCTCCTTTGGTTGGTAACTTACCTGGTGAGTCCAAAGTGACAGCGGTCTCTGTACGCCGTGTTGCAACAGGTTCTCTGGAAATATAACCTATAAAGACATTTGGGAAAATTATCTAAAATGTGCTTCCCCAGTAGGATCATAGATGTTATCAGTCATCATCTAAAGACCAAAGTACAAAGAAATTCATCACAAGAATGTGAAATCCAACTTCCCAATTTGAAACCAGTGCAAGTTGATTTTGAGATACTGTGCCTCCTTCCCCGTCTTAGAAATCCTTCTCCAGGGGTTCAGAGTGAGAGTGTTCATTTCTTTCTAAAAACCCAGCTTCACACTAACCTAGAGATTTAGAGATTTGGAAACTAGCCTATGGATCATCTCAGGCTGACCTTTGAGGCATCACTGAAGTTTAGACATGAAAAGGATTTTGATGCCATCTAGTCTGTGTTTTATTTGATAGGCAGGACGAAAATGAGACCCATGCGAATCAATCAGTTCTCCACACTTAAACTGGTCTGCAACAAAATTCTGATCATTTGGTGTTTCTGCAACTAGTATTAGCTGAGTGCCTACTACATGCCTAGCAGGCTTCCCTGGTGGCTCAGATGGTAAAGAATCTGCCTGCAATACAGGAGATGCAGGTTCGATCCCTGGGTCAGGAAGATGTCATGGAGAAGCGCAACCTACTCCAGTATTCTTGGCTGGAATATTCCATGGACAGAGGAGTCTGGTATGCTACAGTCCATGGGATCACATGGATGAAACTGAGAGACTACACACATATGTAAGCCTAGCAGAGTGGGGGAGACAAAAATGAAGACACAGATTTGGCTTTTAAGAAATTTAGAGTGCTGTGTCCCTGAATCCCAGTTCAGAACTCAGTCCTGTAACAATTAAATTGAGAGGAACGTTCTCTTCCTAGATTACTGAAGGAAAAGGAGAAGCCTTGCTTCTTTGCTGAGTCATTCTAACCGTGTGCCTGCAAGGCGTGTGTGGTGAGATGCACACAGATCACCAAGGCCTATGGACCCAGAGCTCTCTCCAAGTGCTGTTTAGCATCAGGACCCTATACTCAAATCAGAGCTTTGGCTTTTCCTTGAACACACTCTGCCTTCTTCTGCCTCCGAATTGTCTTCCTTCATCTCCCTTCTACCTCCACCACCCTCCCCAGATTTTGCAAGTTTGGCTTCTTCTCATTGTTCAACTTTCATCAGAAAGGTCACAAACTCAAAGAAAAAGGTCCTGCTACCCTTCTCTATGTTGGCCTTCTGCAATATGTCCATCACCTTCCCTGGTTTATTTCTGGGTGCTATTTGTCACCCTTGTATTTCAATACTTGTTCTGCTGAATGCCTCCGTCCCCTCCCTCTCCCTGCCCCCACCCGCCCTGAACATGAACTCAGGAGCTCATTCGTGGCACTGTCGTGGCCTTGGGGTACCTCATGCATAATTCCTGAAGGCACAAATGAGTGAAGGAATTCAGGGATTGGGAATCAAATCATTTAGGAAAAACTCCTTTCCTCCAGGGGAATCTTCCCGACCCAGGGATCAAACCCGTGTCTCTCACGTCTCTTGCTTTGGCATGAGGATTCTTTACCACTAGTGCCACCAGCGTGGGTGCTAAGTCGCTTCAGTCGAGTCCGACTCTTTGCGACACTGTGGACTGTAGCTAGCCAGGCTTCTCTGTCCATGGGATTCTCCAGGCCAGAATACTGGAGTGGGCTCCCATTTCCTTCTCCAGGAAGATAACTCTGCTAGTCTTCTGTTGCCTGGAATTGCCCCCTTCTCCTTCACTTCTCAGAAGTCACCATCCTATACCCAGGTTTGTTTCCTAGGTTATAATTGTTAGCATAGCTAAATACCTCTTCACTACTGCCAGACGCTGGAGTAAGGACATTACGGTAATGACTTTGTTTAGTCCTTAGGCGACTACTCGTTGACAGCAGTAGGCAGGTACCAATATTGCCTGTATTTCTCAGATAAGAACAGTGAGGCTGAGGGAGGGAAAGGAACTTGCCTTAATGCGCCCTGGTTTTCAGATGTGAAGCCAGGTTTGAAACTTTCATATCTGTGCTTTAACCATTACACACTTTATCCCCTAGTGCAGGGTCAGGCGAAAAGTTTGTTCTGATATTTCCATGACCTCTTATGAACGAAGGAATTTTTTAGCCAACCGTCCAACCAGTCCATTCTCAAGGAGATCAGCCCTGGGATTTCTTTGGAAGGAATGATGCTAAAGCTGAAACTCCAGTACTTTGGCCACCTCATGTGAAGAGTTGACTCATTGGAAAAGACTCTGATGCTGGGAGGGATTGGGGGCAGGAGAAGAAGGGGACGACAGAGGATGAGATGGCTGGATGGCATCACTGACTCGATGGATGTGAGTCTGGGTGAACTCCGGGAGTTGGTGATGGACAGAAAGGCCTGGCGTGCTGCAATTCATGGGGTTAAAAGAGTCGGACACGACTGAGTGACTGATCTGAACTGAACTGAATATCTAAGAAATTCCTGAATCCCTCCTCCAATTCCTAGAGTGCTCTTTGATTCTTGAGACTCTCTGTAACTCAAATTACAACCATGTCTGAGGGGGCTAAACACATTTCAAGTAATTGCCTGCTCCTTATCTAGGTGCTGGGCACTAGTATTTCTGACACATAAACGCTGTATTTGAGAAGAACTTTTAATCCTAACACTCTCAGGAAGAGGCCAAAAATAATGCTAATTTGATACTACTTCATAATGTGCCTATGTTACTTTTTATTTTAATGAATTGATTTCCATTTCTGCCTAAACCACATAATCCTTCAGCCAATAAGAGTTCTTTCTTTCTTTCTCTTCCCTGTATCACTTCTCAGTAATGGACCACGAAGTAGAAAATAACAACCCCCCCACTGCCATAGCCTGGATTCAGGGTTCACATGTGGCTTTTAATTCTTTGACAGGAGAAAGAGGAAATCATAACTTTTGGTGAAACTTTTTAAAAAATAAGGAACATAGACTCACCATCACCTTCATTAATGACTCTTTAATTTAGAAGTTAAACTCATGAAAATGCCAGAAAAGCAACACATTCTTTCACACAGACTTGTGTTTCAGAGTATTTGATTACATTGTTTCAAGGCTGCCGAGGCTTACAATTGAACAGCATCCCTCTCACTTGATCCAGCCATGGGTAACTTCACCACCTTACCAACCCACTCTCAATAAAAAATCCATCCACCACACTGGGCTGGGGTCCTGGTGGCTCAGTGGCAAAGAATCTACCTGCCAGTGCAGGAGATGTGGGTTTTATCCCTGGGGCAGGATGATCCCCTGGAGAAGGAAATGGCAACCCACTCCAGTATTCCTGCCTGAGAAATTCCATGGACACAGGAGCTGGTAGGCTACAGTCAATAGGGTCACAAAAGAGTCAGATGCAACTGACTAAACAACAAGACTGGGATCTGAATACTACTCATTCAGTTATTCAGTTAAGTCAAATAGGACTAAAACGAGATAGTTTTTCTTCTATCTATAGTCCTATGTCCCATATAACAGCTTCTGCTGCTGCTGCTAAGTCCCTTCAGTCATGTCTGACTCTATGCGACCCCATAGACGGCAGCCCACCAGGCTCCCCCGTCCCTGGGATTCTCCAGGCAAGAACACTGGAGTGGGTTGCCATTTCCTTCTCCCAATGCATGAAAGTGAAAAGGGAAAGTGAAGTCGCTCAGTCGTGTCTGACCCTCAGCGACTCCATGGACTGCAGCCTACCAGGCCCCTCCGTCCATGGGATTTTCCAGGCAAGAGTACTGGAGTGGGGTGCCATTGCCTTCTCTGCCCATATAACAGAATCCTGCTTTAAAAAAAAAATTCCACCTACCTGACAGTAGTAATACGAAAATCATTTTTCGGTCCATCCTGAGACCATAAGCTGCTTCCCAATGTCAGTGCAAGAAAACCGCCAAGGATGACTGACGTGACATCTGTGGCCTCAGCCTACACATTGTTATCTTTCAGGCTCACATTCTCTAGGCATCAGTTGATAGGCTGGGTGGCATTTTTAAATGATGCCAAACTGTACATTGTCTGTCCATAAAGATATGTGGGTATCTGCCTAATAAAGGATTATTAAAGCCTTCAGTTGAGTCTCCACTTCAGGCAACTGGCAAATACCTGTTAAAATTACTTTGCATAAACTCAGCGAGCAGTTCAAGGTAATAGCAGTCGGCAGCTACCCGATTGGACAAATGAGAATTAGACTGTGAAGGCCTAAAATTGGGCTTCCCAATGACTCAGCTGGTAAAGAATCTGCCTGCAATGCAGGAGACCCTGGTTGGATTCCTGGATTGGGAAGTTCCCCTAGAGAAGGGATAGGCTACCCACTCCAGTATTCTTGGGCTTCCCTGGGGGCTCAGATGGTAAAGAATCCTCCCACAATGCCAGAGACTTGGGTTCGATCCCTGGGTTGGGAAGATCCCCTGGAGGAGGGCATGGCAACCCACTCCAGTATTCTTGCCTGGAGAATCCCATGGGCAGAGGAGACTGGTGGGCTACAGTCCATTTGGCCACAAAGAGTTGGACACGACTGAGCAACTAAGCATACACACGCAGGCCTGAGACTAAGGGCCTGAATCAAGCTGAGGTCACCAGGAAAATTCTGTTTTAATGTGGAGATTCTTGTGGCTCACAGAGAAAATGGCTTCTTACATGAAATAAGTATGTTTGAGAACTGGAATTACTATTAGAGTGCTCTGAGGTTTGAAAAACTCTCTAGCTCATGGCAAGTCATACAGCAATGTAGTAATATATGAGACACAAGAAATCTTTAATTCACAGTAGAATTTGAATGGAACAGCTAGGGCCCACATGGAACCGGTGAGATGATTTCTCTCCAAACATGCCTTATTAAGGAGGCATAGGGTGGATAATTAGGAGATTGGAATTGATATATAATCAATGGGAACCTACTGGATACCTTGGAGAACTCTACTCAGTGCTCTAAATGGGAAGGAAAATACAAAAAAGAGGGTATATATGTACATGTATAGCTGATTCACTTTACTTTAGAGTGGAGACTAACATAATATTATGAAACAATTATGTGGTGATGGTCAAGTCACTTAGTCGTGTCCGATTCTTTGTGACCCCATGGACTTAGCCCACCAGGCTCCTCTGTTCATGGAATTATCCCAGCAAGAAGACTGGAATGGGTTGCCATTTCCTCCTCCTGTTGCTGATTCACTTTAGTGGAGACTAACACAATATTATGAAAAAAATTACACTCCAGTAAAAATTAATTATAAAAAATCTAAGCCATTTTAGACATGTGTCGATCTCAATAAAGACTTTGTGCTAGCAAAAAAAAAAAAAAAAAAAAGGAAGCATAAATGAATGATAAGACAATAAATGTGAACACTCAAAAAAAAAAAACAAAACACTCAAAACCCCAAAAAACTCGCTGCAAAGCAGATTAAAATGAGACATATGGTCACTTAAAGAGCAGAAGATCAGTTTTACAATGAGGTGGAACGGCAACAACATGAACTAGATCTGAAACAGCCCCAAAGAAGGTGTTTGGATACTCTATCACAAATGCCTTACTTCCTCTAAGAATTGTGGAAGTCCTTCCTTCTTGACTCAGAAAATAATTTTGCTTAGTCAGCAACTTGTTAAATAGAGTCTATGTCTATTTTTACCCGCATATTTTTATTTTTGGCTGTGCTGGGTCTTTGTTGCTGTGTGGGCTTTTCTCTGGTTGTGGAGAGTGGGGGCTACTCTCTAGCTGTGGTGCTTGGACTTCCCGTTGCAGAGACTTTCCTTGTTGTGAAGCGTGGGCTCTAGGGCACACGGGCTTCGGTAGTTCTGGCTCCTGGGCTCTACAGCACAGGCTCAATAGCTGTGGCAAGCAGGCTTAGTTGTTCCATGGCATGTGGGATCTTCCCAGATCAGGGATCAAACCTGTGCCTTCTGCACTGGCAGGAGAATTTTTTCCCACTGAGCCACCAGGGAAGTCCCACAGATGGTTTTAGAGAAGCCTATTTATGAAACTGATATTTGCAGCTTCAGGAAATGGAGCCACTGCAAACAATATATTTACTGGGGAAAAGATGGAGATAGATATCCGTTGACATCCCAAGCTCCCTGAAAGCGGGGGATAGAGGAAGTGTTGAGATGCAGACATGGAGGAGGCTCAGGGGCACAAAGGGGCCCCTGAGGACCAGTGCAAAGTCCAAAAGCCCCAGAATCCTGGAGCCCCTCTGAAGGCCCCACCGATGCACGTGAGACAACTGCAGCAAGGTTTAGGATAAATCCGCGTAACCAACCTTCATCAAGCCAGTAACTTGCTTAAACTCACTGTTTGCTGCCGGGGTAATACCAGGTTGGGCTGCAGAACTTTTTCTCAACAGATAACCAAGTCAAAGAGACCTGAGGGGGAATTAATATGAGCAATAAAGATTATTTCAGACATTTTGAAGAGGAGAGCAATTAACATGAGCCCTAGAATGCTTATTTCCCTTTGAAAATGGGTATATAAATTAGCTACTATCCCTACAAGAGACTATTAAGCAGCTATTAAAATCATGTTTTCAAAAACAGTTGATATGGAGACTCAGGATAAAATAGAGAAGTGGAAAACAGCCACCTCAAAAACTGTATACACAGAAATAAAATCCTGCTTGATTCTTTTCTTCCTCTGTGCTGTGTTACTTTTGCCTGGAACATGCTTATACTCTTCTCACATGTCCTACTTCTCTTCTGCTTAAGATATCAGTTTGATAGTTCCTCCTCCAGGAAGCCTTCCCTGACTTCCTACATCTGCATTGGGGTCCCAGGTCTGTACTAATACTGTACTCTGCTTCTCTCTTTTATAGAACATACCCTATTGCATTGTAATTATTTTTGTGTCCCCAGTGGACTGTTAAGTCCTAAGCAGGCATGCCCTGCCTATGGGTGTCTTATTTACCACTGAGTGTTTGGGGCACAGTTGATAATACTAGTGAATACTTGTCAAATCAGTCAATGGGAAAGTAACTAATCTCAAGGAGTCTTGAGGCACAGCAACTGTTCTTTAGGTTGGGAAGATCCCCTGGAGAAGGAAATGACAACCCACTCCAGTATTCTTGCCTGGGAATCCCATGGGCAGAGGAGCCTGGGGGGCTACAATCCATGGGGTTGCAAAGAGTCAACACGACTGAGTGACTAAGCAATCACGCGTGCATATATCGAGATAGACAGAAATCAGTCAGGAAATCAGTCCTGAATATTCATTGGAAGGACTGATGCTGAAGCTGAAACTTCAATACTTTGGCCACCTCATGCAGAGTTGACTCACTGGAAAAGACCCTGATGCTGGGAAAGATTGAAGGCGAGAGGAAAAGGGGAGGACAGAGGATGAGATGGCTGGACGGCATCACCAACTCTATGGACACGAGTTTAAGCGAACTCCGGGAGTTGGTGATGGACAAGGAAGCCTGGCATGCTGCAGTCCATGGGGTCACAAAGAATTGGACATGACTGAGTGAATTGAACTGAGATATCCCCTATATTATATCTTAGCTTCAAGTTAACTCCTGTATGGGGATCCCTAACAAGGCAGGGAGGAGAAAAGGAAACAGCCAAAATGCAAATTCCTACCTTATTCAGTCTGAGCTGATTGGCCTTGAGAACACTTTTCTTCATGAGACCTTGTGCTTTCTTGGAGAATCACTTCATTCACTTCTTGAAGCTGCTGGAGCACTAACACACACTGGAATGTTATCATTTGTTATTCTGCACAATCCCTTTTCTTGTATCTGTAGGTCCTGTAACTTTCGTTCTAGTTCCAGAATCTGGCAGAACACACTGTAGGGCTGAGGGGCAGCCCAGAAATTGCCCTCAGTGCTGGTGACCGGGTGACATAGGAAGCCCCTACATGAACCAGAGGCCACAGGACAGGAATGGACGCTTTGCTCTTGGTCACCTGGAAGGATCAGATAGCTCCTAATGACATGGGGCGCAGGAACTGACCTGGATCAAGGATGGGTATGCAGCTTTCTGCAGTCAGACATGCTGACACTATGCGATCTGACTGGAGACAGACTAAACCTGTACAGCTCTCAGAGTAGTAACTGGAGGTGGGACCCAGCATAGCACACAGAGTGTGGAAGCAAGACTGCATGGTGCCCTCTAGTGGTGCATATGCGTAATGGAAGGAAAAATGTGAAATCTGAAAACAAAAAATACGACGTTAGATTATGTTTCTTCCTTTCTGGCATTTCCCCAATCTTCTTTATATTCTTATTGAGACCATGTTCAGGATCACCATCAAATCCTACCTGTGAGATATCGTGCAAAGGTGTCAGGCAAATCCACCTCTCTTTGGAGAATATCAAGTTAATACCTTTAAACCTGATCTTATCCATTTCTAAGGACTATATGTATACTCCCTTAGGCTATTTTTTCTTATTGTCATTAATCAAGGGAAAGCATGCATTATAATGCTGTATAATGTTGCAAACCAGGAAAGTGAGCTTGGATCTATTAACCTAGCTCAGACTTGTTTCCTGAGAGAGAACTATTTCTTTTTGTCAGTTCCTTATGCTCCAACTATTTCACAATTACCTTCTTCCTGAAGATGGTTGTGGGCTAGTCTGCTCTGCCTGTGCAGAAATCTGCTTTTCATGTTTTATATGGAGGCTCAGCAAAGTTGAGACATGGTGCTGGCCCTACGGGCCCCCTTGGTATCTTGTCACCTTAGGAATCTCCAGCCTGCTTTCCCAGCATGGTTTAACTTCTGTCCTTGACCTTCTTTTGTTATCTTATCATTTCAAAATTAAAATAAAACAAACACAAATTTAGACATATCTGACACTCAAAATAACCCTGTTACAGAGGCAGAATAGATATTATCATTCTCCTCTTATACGTAAGAAAACAAAAGGGTGGATAAGAAATTGAAAATATATTCCCTTAACTTGATTTGACTGTAAGTGCTTTTTGAAACATTAATTTAGTTTCCGATATTTAAAAGGAGGTATATTTTAATTTAAAGGGTTAAAGTGAAGCCGCTCAGTCATGTCCGACTCTTAGTGACCCCATGGACTGTAGCCTACCAGGCTTCTCTGTCCATGGGATTTTCCAGGCAAGAGTACTGGAGTGGGTTGCCATTTCCTTCTCCAGGGGATCTTCCCGACCCAGGGATCGAACCCAGGTCTCCCGCCTTGCAAGCAGACGTTTTACCCTCTGAGCCACCAGGGAAGCCCCAATATTTTAATTAGAACGTGATAAAGAATAGATATATGAATATGTATAACTCAGTCATTTTGCTGTACACCTGAAAATAACACAACATTGGTAAATCAACTATACTGGAGTATGAAATTAAAATTTTTTTAAATAAATAGAATAAAAGCAGGTATATTTTAATGAAACATCAGGAGGGGGGTTAATTAATAATCTGGCCCCTCTGAAAGCCCAGAAGATCTGTCAGGGGTGAGGTTGCATTCCCATACAGTGATGCTGCACTGGGGCTGTCCATTGGGACGGGTAGGCTTTCTTGAGCTAGCCAAGCCCTCTGCCTGACGCTTGCCACTGTGAACTTAGACAACCTTCTCATCAGATAAACTCTCAAAACCTCAGCATCTTACAGCAACTCAACTTCACTTCCTGCTCACAGTTTGCTTTTGTCTGTGAAGATTTCAGATTCCAGGATCCAGACTGAGAGAAAAGCCACGCATCTGGAATTCTTGTTCCAGAGGGAAAAGAAAACACGCCCCAGTGGGACAGTGGCTTTTCAGGCTTCAGCTCAGACACAGCATCCATCATTTCTGCTCACATTCTATTGGCCAAAACAAGGCACAGCCCAAAGTGACATCAACGGGGCAAGGAAGTACCCTTGCTCCAAAGGTAAATCCTGTAAATTGTAAAGCAATGGCGAGAAAATATAAAACCCTTATAGGCAGGGCAGTGAATAACTAAGAACAATGATACAATCGACCATGTTCATCTATACTCTCTGTCTTGCTCCTTTCTGCATTTGGCTGTACAAATCCAACTTAGATTGTTAGGAGACCTGTCCAAGGTCCAAAAGACACAAGATTTTAACCAGGTCGCGGTTTCCTTTCTTTACAGTTTTAATGCAAAGTGCTGTGTTTTGGAGCTGTGCTCAACCATGGCCTAGAAGTCAGGAACTCTCATTGGTGAGGAGGCAGAGAGCAACAGCTCCAGGTTGCCTCCAATCCCATCGTGTTATTCTACTGGCAGGGGTCACGCATCATCTTTCAGTTGAGGACTAATGGGTCCATTTTGTTTTGAATCCATTTAACTGTCCAATAAACGATTAGTGAGCTCTTACCAAGCGCTGGAGGTGCAACCTTCCATAATTCAAGTTCCCCTCCAGGAACTTACAGCCTACCTGCGGAACAAACAAGAAAGAAGGCTAGTGCATTATGGAGTGGCCAGCATTTATAATATGTGAGTTTGGGAGCACATGATAGAGCCTCTGAACTCAAACCTGGGGGTTGGAAAGGCTTTCCATAGCAAGCAAGGACACCTAGAGAATGAATAACCAAGTCAAGGGAGAAGCAGGCACATTCCAGGCAGAGAAAACAGCGTAAGTAATGGTCTGCACAACTGTTTGAAGTTCTAGCCACAAACGTGCACATCTGTGCTTTTCAGTGTCTAGAGGTCAATCCATACTGCCCTTTCCCTTTGTAAACAGGCATTTGGCCCTGGTTCTCTACATGAGGAAATACTGGGAATGCATAGCAATAAGAAATAAAGGACAAATATACAGCAATTTCTTACATTTTAAACAATTGTAACACACAGGTTTCACAGGTGCAATGTGATGGATACACATACACACACACATATACACACATATACATGTGTGTGTGTGTGTGTGTGTGTGTGTGTGTGTGATCACCAGTCACATCGAGATATAGAACACTTTTCAACATTCTCACTGTTTTCTTTCTTGCTCATTCTGGTCAATACCGATCCTCAGTTCAGTTCAGTTCAGTTCAGTCACTCAGTCGTGTCCGACTTTGCGACCCCATGAACCACAGCACGCCAGGTCTCCCTGTCCATCACCAACTCCCGGAGTTTACCCAAACCCATGTCCATTGGGTCAGTGATGCCATCCAGCCATCTCATCCTCTGTCGTCCCCTTCTCCTCCTGCCTGCAATCTTTCATTGAGGTAATTGCGACTGTGTCTTCTAATACTTTTGGTTGGTTTTGTCTGCTCTTGAACATCCTAAAAATTGAATGATGCATTAGAACTCTTTTGTGTCTGGATTTTTTCACCTATAACATAAAGACTGAGAGACTCACTCAGGTTGATTTTGTGTGGACAAGTAGATCTTTCTTTAGTATGGTGGTTATCCAACTGTTTCAGCACCCTTTGTTGAAAAGATGATCTTTTCCCAATGTATTGTTTCTTTACTGAAAGTAGTATGTGTTTGGAGAAGGCAATGGCACCCCACTCCAGTACTCTTGCCTGGAAAATCCCATGGATGGAGGAGCCTGGTAGGCTGCAGTCCATGGGGTCGCTGAGAGTTGGACTTCACTGAGCGGCTTCACTTTCACTTTTCACTTTCATGCATTGGAGAAGGAAATGGCAACCCACTCCAGTGTTCTTGCCTGGAGAATCCCAGGGACGGGGGAGCCTGGTGGGCTGTGGTCTATGGGGTCGCACAGAGTCGGACACGACTGAAGCGACTTAGCAGGAGCAGCAGCAGCAGCAGTATGTGTTTTTGTCCTCTGACTGCTTTTCAGGTTTTTTCTTTGTCTTGTATTTTTCAGGAGTTTGATTATGATGTGACTGTGTGTAATTTTCTTTGGGATCTGAGTTTCTTAAATTTGTAAGTTGACATTTTTAGCAGTTTTGGAAAATCTTGACCATTACCTTTCAAATATTATCTTTCTCTCCCTTCTGAGATTTTGGTCATGCATACAGTAGACTTCTTTTTGTTTGTTTGTTTATTTTATTTTATTTTTAAACTTTACATAATTGTATTAGTTTTGCCAAATATCAAAATGAATCTGCCACAGGTATACCTGTGTTCCCCATCCTGAACCCTCCTCCCTCCTCCCTCCCCATACCATCCCTCTGGGTCGTCCCAGTGCACTAGCCCCAAGCATCCAGTATCGTGCATCGAACCTGGACTGGCAACTCGTTTCTTATATGGTATTTTACATGTTTCAATGTCATTCTCCCAAATCTTCCCACCCTCTCCCTCTCCCACAGAGTCCATAAGACTGTTCGATACATTAGTGTCTCTTCTTCTTAACTGTTGCTCACACATATGGGTTTTCCACCCAATTCTTTTTTTTTCTTACTGTACTTCAGTTTGAATTCCATTTAATAACCTTTAATAATCCTTCATCTGTGATGTCTAGTCTGCCATCAAATTTAGTTCTATGTAGTAGTGAAAGTCTCTCAGTCACGTCTGACTCTTTGCAACCCCATGGACTGTAGCCCATCAAACTCCTCTGTCCATGGGGATTCTCCAGGCCAGAATACTGGTGTGGGTAGCCATTCCCTTCTCCAGGGGATCTTCCTGACCCAGGAATCAAACTCAGGTCTTCCACATTGCAGGCAGATTCTTTACCCAGTGAGCTACCAGGGAAGCCCAAATTTAGTTCTATATGTGGTCCTGTATTATAAGTTCTTTGATGCTGATTTTGCATGTTTAATTTGAATGCATGTTTAATTCTTTTTCTATAGGTTCCAATTCATGGTTGAAATTCTACTTACTTCATTCACTCTGTGTAACTTTTGCTGTTATTTCTTGAACGTACTAATCTTAATTATTCTGTGGTCCTTGTCTGTTGACTGCAGTATCTGGAAATCCGTATTTCAGCTTTTATTTTATTTATTTATCTTAATTATAGTAAAATATGCCTAACTTAAAATTTACCTTTTTAGTAATTTTAAGCCTGCATTCGACTGGCGTTATTTGGTGTATTCACTTTGTTACAATCACCAGCTTTTAGTTGTTAAAAATATCAATTATTGGCCACATTTTCTTGCTTCTTTGCATGCCCAGTAATTTTTTCTTTTGTGCAGGACATTGACCTTAATTTTGAAACTTCCTATCCATGCAGCTTCCATGGAGATGCCTTAAGGAAGAGAGTCATCATGGTTTGTTACAGGCCCCTTTTCTTTCATAAGTTTTGTTTTGTTCTACTTTGTTTTTGTTGTAATTTTTTTGTTTGTTTTGTTCTAATTTTCAATTTAGCTCCCCAGATTACAGAAAACAAGCTCTGTGGCTGGGCTCCTCTAGTTCCTAATCTGTTATGTCAGCCCTGATGAGCCACCGAAAGTTCAGATAGTTTTTTCTCCCACTTCCACAACCTAATGTCCCCATGGAAGAAATCAACAAATAGGTAAATTCCCCAGGGAAAGAAAAGATCCCCTCTTTGTGATTATGTGGACCCCTGTGCTTGTGCTTTGTCCTCAGTAACGTCTGACTCTTTGAGACCCCACCAACTGTAGCCTGCCAGGCTCCTCTGTCCATGGAATTTTCCAGGCAAGAATACTGGAACAAGTTGCCATTTCCTATTCCAAGGATCTCTCCAACCCAGGGATCAAACATGAGTCTCTTAAGTCTCCTGCATCGGCAGGTGGGTTTTTTTTTTACCACTAGTGCCACCTGGAAAGCCCATGTGAACCCCTATGATGTCTCATATCTGCACCTGATTATGATAACAATAACAGAATTTTTCTGATGACAGTCCCTCCTTTCCCTAATATGCCAAATTTGGAGGAGTAGTTGTATCACAGGTTTTAAGTTCAATAAAGTAAAGTCACTCAGTCGTGTCCAACTCTTTGAGACCTCATGGACTGTAGCCTACCAGGCTCCTCCGTCCATGGGATTTTCTAGGCAATAGTACTAGAGTGGGTTGCTATTTCCTTCTCCAGAGGATCTTTCCCATCCAGAGATCGAACCTTGGTCTCCTGCATTGTAGACAGACGCTTTACTGTCTGAGCCACCAGGGAAGTCCTAAGTTCAATAAGCAAATAACAAAGGGTAACTTTTAGTGACAGACTTTCAATTTCTTAAAAACTAATCCAAAGAAATACATGTTTGCTTGTTCTGGGATTATAGATCCCAATATCTCTTCTATCTCCCCTTTCTTGGCTGCACTGTTGGGATCAGAAGACAGAAACTTGAGTGAATTTGTTTAGGCCCTGGGAGCCAGCTGAACCCAAAACAATAGATTTGTTTTCAGGTTATAGTACCATGGGATGCATGCTACACTGTTACTCTGTTGGCTCTGTTATTCTTGCTTCTGACCAATCCATGATATTAATGAAGATTTATTGAATGCTCTCAACATATATAAAAAGCAATCAAAAAATGGGCAAACGATTCGAAAGGACATTTCTCCAAAGAAGACAGACAGATGGCTAAAAAGCACATGAAAAGATGCTTAACATCACTAATTATTAGAGAAATACAAATAAAAACTGCAATGAAGTATCACCTCACCCAGTCAGAATGACCATCATCAAAACCAATACAATATTGTAAAGTAATTAACCTCCAATTAAAATAAATAAATTTATATATTTTTTAAAAAGTCTAAACAATAAATGCTGGAGATGATGTGGAGAAAAAGGACCCCTCTGGCATGTTGGTGGAAATGTAAATTGATACAGTCACTATGGAAGTCAGCATGGAAATTCCTTAAGAAACTAGAAATAAATCTACTGTATGACCCAGCAACCCTGCTATTGGGCATATGCCTTGAAAAAATTGTAGTTTTAAAAGATACATACACCTCAATGTTCATTGCAGAACTATTTACAATAGACAGGACGTGGAAGCAACTTAAATGTCCATCAACAGAGAATGGATAAAGAAGATGTGGTAGAAGATGGCGGAGGAGTAGGACGGGGAGAACACTTTCTCCCCCACAAATTCATCAAAAGAGCATTTAAACGTCGAGTAAATTCCACAAAACAACTTCTGAATGCCGGCAGAGGACATCAGGCACCCAGAATAGCAACCCAACTCTTCGAAAGGAGGTAGGAAAAAATATTAAAGACAAAAAAAAGAGACAAAAGAGGGAGGACAGAGTTCCGTCCCGGGAAGGGAATCTTAAAAAGAGAGAAGTTTCCAAACACCAGGAAACCTTCTCACTGCCGAATCTGTGCCAAGCTTTGGAAGCACAGAGGGCAACATAACAGGGAGAAAAAATAAATAAACAATTAAAACTCGCAGATTGCGAGCCCTACGGTAACTCCCCCAGCGGAGAAGCAGCGCAGATGCCTGCATCCGCCATTAGCAAGCAGGGGCTGGGCAGGGAGGCGCGGCGCGGGCTGCATTGCTGAGAGTAAGAATCTGGCCTGAATACCCTGAGTGTTATCTGAGCGAAATAATTTGGGCTAGCAAACCAGACTGTGGGATATCTACCACGCGAAAAGCCAGCCCTAACCTAAGACCGCCAGGCCCACGCACGGAACAAAGGACTGAACAGAGATAGCCGGCTGCAGACCTTCCCCCTCTGGTGACAGGCAGCCAGAGCCGGAAGGGGACAATCGCAGCCCTAGAGAGACATTATCTATAAAACTGTAAGCAGGCTTCTTTGCTAACTAAAACTTCTTGGGGGTCTGGACGGTCAACATCTGCCTGAGAAGGTGCGCCTGTTTTACACCCAGATAACGAGTGGCGGGGAGGCGATAAGTCGCAGCATTGGCGCTCGCCAAACTCCTCATCACCTGAGCTGCTCGGACCTGGGAAGAGCACAAAACGCAGGCACAACTGAGTCTGCGCCTCTGAGGACTACCCGAGTGCCTGAACCTGAGCAGCTTGGACCTGGGAGGTGCATGCAACCCAGGGCCGGCCTCGGATTGTTCCCGGAGGAACAACCTAGAGCCTGAGCAGTGTGGGCAGGGTGGCTACACGCGCCGTGAGCGGGGGCAGACCCAGAGTGGCTGAGGCACTGCGAGCCCACGCCAGTGTTATTTGTTTGCAGCATCCCTCCCTCCCTCCCCACAGCACGACTGAACAAGTAAGCCTAATAAAAAAAAAAAAAGGGTCCTCCACCATCCCCTTTGTGTCAGGGCGGAAACCAGATACTGAAGAGACCAGCAAACAGAAGAAGATATAACAGAGGGAAACGCCTTGGAAGCTACAGGCAATAGATCAAAACCCTGTGGTTACTACGGACTACATAGGAAGGGGCCTATAGATCTTGAGAAATATAAGTCTGACCAAGGAACTAGCCAAAAATGAACTGAACCCACAACACCCACAACAAAACCAAGAAAGTCCTAGATATATTTTTATTATTTTTACGATCATTCTTTTTTTTTTAATTAAAAAAAATTTTAAGTCCTCTATTGTTCCTTTAATTTTCACTTTTATAACCTATTACTTTGCAAAAAAAAAAGACCCTATTTTTTTCTTCTTCAGCAAACTTCATATATATATATATTTTATAATTTTTTGACCTTGTTTTTTTTTTTTTCTTCTTTTCTTTAACATTGTATTTTTGAAATTCCAAACTCTACTCTAGATTTTTAATTTTTGCTTTTTGGTATTTGTTATCAATTTTGTACCTATAGTTTTTTTTTATATAATTTCTGTGACTTTTTTTTTTCTTCTTCTCTGTTTCTTTCTCTTCTTCTTTTATGTAACATTGTATATCTGAAATTCCAAACTCTACTCTAGATTTTTAGTTTATGCTTTTTGGTATTTGATATCAATTTTGTACCTGTATTTTCTTTATAATTTTTGTGACATTGTTTGTTTTTGTTTGTTTGTTTTCTCTCTTTATTTTTCTTCTTTTTTTTTTTTAACATTGTATTTTTGAAATTCCAAACTCTACTCTAGATTTTTAATTTTTGCTTTTTGGTATTAGTTATCAATTTTGTACCTGTACTTTCTTTATAATTTTCACGACCTTGTTTGTTTTTGTTTGTTCGTTTTTTCTCTCTTTCTTTTCCTTCTTCTTTTCTTTAGCATCATATTTTTGAAATTCCAAATTCTACTCTAGATTTTTAATTTTTGCTTTTAGGTATTTGTTACCAATTTTGTACCTTTAAGAACCCAATCTTCAGGACCCATTTTTCACTAGGGAGTGAGATTACTGGCTTGACTGCTCTCTCTCCCTTTGGACTCTCCTTTTTCTCCACCAGGTTGCCTGTGTCTCCTCCCTAACCCCTCTCTACTCTATCCAACTCTGTGAATTTCTGTGTGTTCCAGACGGTGGAGAACACTTAGGGAACTGATTACTGGCTGGATCTGTCTCTCTCCTTTTCATTCCCCCCTTTTATCCTTCTGGCCACCTCTGTCTCCTTCCTCCTTCTTCTCTTCTCTGTATAACTCCATGAATATCTCTGAGTGGTCCAGTTGTGGAGTGCACATAAGGAAGTGACTACTGGCTAGCCCACTCTCTCCGCTATTGATTCACCTCATCTCATTTGGGTCACCTCTAACTCCCTCCTCCCTCTTCTCTTCTCCATGTAACCCTGTGAACCTCTCTGAGTGACTCTCACCGTAGAGAAACTTTTCATCTTTAATGTAGATGTTTTATCAATGGTGCTGTATAGAAGGAGAAGTTTTGAAACTACTGTAAAAATAAGACCGATAACCGGAAGCAGGAGACTTAAGTCCAAACCCTGACTCCAGGGAACTCCTGACTCCAAGGAACATTAATTGACAGGAGCTCATCAAATGCCTCCATACCTACACTGAAACCAAGCACCACACAAGGGCCAATAAGTTCCAGGGCAAGACATACCAAGCAAATTCTCCAGCAACAAAGGAACACAGCCCTGAGCTTCAAGATACAGGCTGCCCAAAGTCACCCCAAAACTATAGACATCTCATAACTCATTACTGAACATTTCATTGCACTCCAGAGAGAAGAAATATAGCTCCACCCACCAGAACACCGACACAAGCTTCCCTAACCAGGAAACCTTGACAAGCCACCTGTACAAACCCACACACAGTGAGGAAACGCCACAATAAAGAGAACTCCACAAACTGCCAGAATACAGAAATGACACCCCAAACTCAGCAATTTAAACAAGATGAAGAGACAAAGGAATACTCAGCAGATAAAGGAACAGGATAAATGCCCACCAAACCAAACAAAAGAGGAAGAGATAGGGAATCTACCTGATAAAGAATTCAAAATAATGATAGTGAAATTGATTCAAAATCTTGAAATCAAAATGGAATCACAGATAAATAGCTTGGAGACAAAGATTGAGAAGATGCCAGAAAGGTTTAACAAGGACCTAGAAGAAATAAAAAAGAGTCAATATATAATGAATAATGCAATAAATGAAATTAAAAACACTCTGGAGGCAACAAATAGTAGAATAACAGAGGCAGAAGATAGGATTAGTGAATTAGAAGATAGAATGGTAGAAATAAATGAATCAGAGAGGATAAAAGAAAAACGAATTAAAAGAAATGAGGACAATCTCAGAGACCTCCAGGACAATATTAAACGCTACAACATTCGAATCATAGGGGTTCCAGAAGAAGAAGACAAAAAGAAAGACCATGAGAAAATACTTGAGGAGATAATAGTGGAAAACTTCCCTAAAATGGGGAAGGAAATAATCACCCAAGTCCAAGAAACCCAGAGAGTCCCAAACAGGATAAACCCAAGACACATATTAATCAAATTAACAAAGATCAAACACAAAGAACAAATATTAAAAGCAGCAAGGGAAAAACAACAAATAACACACAAGGGAATTCCCATAAGGATAACAGCTGATCTTTCAATAGAAACTCTTCAAGCCAGGAGGGAATGGCAAGACATACTTAAAATGATGAAAGAAAATAACCTACAGCCCAGATTATTGTACCCAGCAAGGATCTCATTCAAGTATGAAGGAGAAATCAAAAGCTTTTCAGACAAGCAAAAGCTGAGAGAATTCTGCACCACCAAACCAGCTCTCCAACAAATACTAAAGGATATTCTCTAGACAGGAAACACAAAAACAGTGTATAAACTCGAACCCAAAACAATAAAGTAAATGGCAACGGGATCATACTTATCAGTAATTACCTTAAACGTAAATGGGTTGAATGCCCCAACCAAAAGACAAAGACTGGCTGAATGGATACAAAAACAAGACCCCTACATATGTTGTCTACAAGAGACCCACCTCAAAACAGGGGACACATACAGACTGAAAGTGAAAGGCTGGAAAAAGATTTTCCATGCAAATAGGGACCAAAAGAAAGCAGGAGTAGCAATACTCATATCAGATAAAATAGACTTTAAAACAAAGGCTGTGAAAAGAGACAAAGAAGGTCACTACATAATGATCAAAGGATCAATCCAAGAAGAAGATATAACAATTATAAATATATATGCACCCAACACGGGAGCACCACAGTACGTAAGACAAATGCTAACAAGTATGAAAGGAGAAATTAACAATAACACAATAATAGTGGGAGACTTTAATACCCCACTTACACCTATGGATAGATCAACTAAACAGAAAATTAACAAGGAAACACAAACTTTAAACGATACAATAGACCAGTTAGACCTAATTGATATCTATAGGACATTTCATCCCAAAACAATGAATTTCACCTTTTTCTCAAGCGCACATGGAACCTTCTCCAGGATCGATCACATCCTGGGCCATAAAGCTAGCCTTGGTAAATTCAAAAAAATAGAAATCATTCCAAGCATTTTTTCTGACCACAATGCAGTAAGATTAGATCTCAATTACAGGAGAAAAACTATTAAAAATTCCAACATATGGAGGCTGAACAACACGCTGCTGAATAACCAACAAATCACAGAAGAAATCAAAAAAGAAATCAAAATTTGCATAGAAATGAATGAAAGTGAAAATGAAAACACAACAACCCAAAACCTGTGGGACACAGTAAAAGCAGTCCTAAGGGGAAAGTTCATAGCAATACAGGCACACCTCAAGAAACAAGAAAAAAGTCAAATAAATAACCTAACTCTACACCTAAAGCAACTAGAAAAGGAAGAAATAAAGAACCCCAGGGTTAGTAGAAGGAAAGAAATCTTAAAAATTAGAGCAGAAATAAATGCAAAAGAAACAAAAGAGACCATAGCAAAAAATCAACAAAACCAAAAGCTGGTTCTTTGAAAGGATAAATAAAATTGACAAACCATTAGCCAGACTCATCAAGAAACAAAGGGAGAAAAATCAAATCAACAAAATTAGAAACGAAAATGGAGAGATCACAACAGACAACACAGAAATACAAAGGATCATAAGAGACTACTATCAACAATTATATGCCAATAAAATGGACAACGTGGAAGAAATGGACAAATTCTTAGAAAAGTACAACTTTCCAAAACTCGACCAGGAAGAAATAGAAAATCTTAACAGACCCATCACAAGCATGGAAATTGAAACTGTAATCAAAAATCTTCCAGCAAACAAAAGCCCCGGTCCAGACGGCTTCACAGCTGAATTCTACCAAAAATTTAGAGAAGAGCTAACACCTATCCTGCTCAAACTCTTCCAAAAAATTGCAGAGGAAGGTAAACTTCCAAACTCATTCTATGAGGCCACCATCACCCTAATACCAAAACCTGACAAAGATGCCACAAAAAAAGAAAACTACAGGCCAATATCACTGATGAACATAGATGCAAAAATCCTTAACAAAATTCTAGCAATCAGAATCCAACAACACATTAAAAAGATCATACACCATGACCAAGTGGGCTTTATCCCAGGGATGCAAGGATTCTTCAATATCTGCAAATCAATCAATGTAATACACCACATTAACAAATTGAAAAATAAAAACCATATGATTATCTCAATAGATGCAGAGAAAGCCTTTGACAAAATTCAACATCCATTTATGATAAAAACTCTCCAGAAAGCAGGAATAGAAGGAACATACCTCAACATAATAAAAGCTATATATGACAAACCCACAGCAAACATGATCCTCAATGGTGAAAAATTGAAAGCATTTCCTCTAAAGTCAGGAACAAGACAAGGGTGCCCACTTTCACCATTACTATTCAACATAGTTTTGGAAGTTTGGGCCACAGCAATCAGAGCAGAAAAAGAAATAAAAGGAATCCAAATTGGAAAAGAAGAAGTAAAACTCTCACTATTTGCAGATGACATGATCCTCTACATAGAAAACCCTAAAGATACCACCAGAAAATTACTAGAAATAATCAATGACTATAGTAAAGTTGCAGGATATAAAATCAACACACAGAAATCCCTTGCATTCCTATACACTAATAATGAGAAAACAGAGAGAGAAATTAAGGAAACAATTCCATTCACCATTGCAACGGAAAGAATAAAATACTTAGGAATATATCTACCTAAAGAAACTAAAGACCTATATATAGAAAACTATAAAACACTGGTGAAAGAAATCAAAGAGGACACTAATAGATGGAGAAATATACCATGTTCATGGATTGGAAGAATCAATATAGTGAAAATGAGTATACTACCCAAAGCAATTTATAGATTCAATGCAATCCCTATCAAGCTACCAACGGTATTCTTCACAGAGCTAGAACAAATAATTTCACAATTTGTATGGAAGTACAAAAAACCTCGAATAGCCAAAGCTATCTTGAGAAAGAAGAATGGAACTGGAGGAATCAACCTACCTGACTTCAGGCTCTACTACAAAGCCACAGTTATCAAGACAGTATGGTACTGGCACAAAGACAGAAATATAGATCAATGGAATAAAATAGAAAGCCCAGAGATAAATCCACGCACATATGGACACCTTATCTTTGACAAAGGAGGCAAGCATATACAATGGATTAAAGACAATCTCTTTAACAAGTGGTGCTGGGAAATCTGGTCACCACTTGTAAAAGAATGAAACTAGACCACTTTCTAACACCATACACAAAAATAAACTCAAAATGGATTAAAGATCTAAACGTAAGACCAGAAACTATAAAACTCCTAGAGGAGAACATAGGCAAAACACTCTCCGACATACATCACAGCAGGATCCTCTATGACCCACCTCCCAGAATATTGAAAATAAAAGCAAAAATACACAAATGGCACCTAATTAAACTTAAAAGCTTCTGCACAACAAAGGAGACTATAAGCAAGGTGAAAAGACAGCCTTCAGAATGGGAGAACATAATAGCAAATGAAGCAACTGACAAACAACTAATCTCAAAAATATACAAGCAACTCCTACAGCTCAACTCTAGAAAAATAAATGACCCAATCAAAAATTGGGCCAAAGAACTAAATAGACATTTCTCCAAAGAAGACATACAGATGGCTAACAAACACATGAAAAGATGCTCAACATCACTCATTATCAGAGAAATACAAATCAAAACCACTATGAGGTACCATTTCACGCCAGTCAGAATGGCTGTGATCCAAAAGTCTACAAGCAATAAATGCTGGAGAGGGTGTGGAGAAAAGGGAACCCTCTTACACTGTTGGTGGGAATGCAAACTAGTACAGCCACTATGGAGAACAGTGTGGAGATTCCTTAAAAAACTGGAAATAGAACTGCCTTATGATCCAGCAATCCCACTGCTGGGCATACACACTGAGGAAACCAGAAGGGAAAGAGACACGTGTACCCCAATGTTCATCGCAGCACTGTTTATAATAGCCAGGACATGGAAGCAACCTAGATGTCCATCAGCAGATGAATGGATAAGAAAGCTATGGTACATATACACAATAGAGTATTACTCAGCCATTAAAAAGAATACATTTGAATCAGTTCTAATGAGGTGGATGAAACTGGAGCCTATTATACAGAGTGAAGTAAGCCAGAAGGAAAAACATAAATACAGTATACCAACGCATATATATGGAATTTAGAAAGATGGTAACAATAACCCAGTGTACAAGACAGCAAAAGAGACACTGATGTATAGAACAGTCTTATGGACTCTGTGGGAGAGGGAGAGGGTGGGAAGATTTGGGAGAATGACATTTAAATATGTAAAATATCATATAAGAAACGAGATGCCAGTCCAGGTTCGATGCACGATACTGGATGCTTGGGGCTAGTGCACTGGGATGACCCAGAGGGATGGTATGGGGAGGGAGGAGGGAGGAGGGTTCAGGATGGGGAACACAGGTATACCTGTGGCAGATTCATTTTGATATTTGGCAGAACTAATACAATTATGTAAAGTTTAAAAATAAAATAAAATTTTTTTAAAAATCCAAAAAAAAAAAGAAGATGTGGTAGATATACATACAATGGAATATTACTCAGCCATAAAAAAGAAGGAAATAATCCCATTTGCAGCAACATGGATGGACCTAGAGATTGTCATATTGAGTGAAATAGAAACAGAGAAAGATAAACATCATATGTTATCACTTATATGTGGAACTTAAAATAAGGGTACAATGAACTTATCTACAAATCAGAAATATAATTACAGATGTAGAAAATGAGCTTACGGTTACCAGGGTATAAGCAGGGAGAGGGGTAAATAGGAGAATTGGGATTGACATATACACACTACTATATATAAAACAGATAACTAATAAGGACCTATTGTATAGCACAGGGAACTCTACTCAATACCCTGCAATGACCTATACAGGAAAAGGATATTAAAAGAGTAGATACATGTATATGAATAACTGATTCCCTTTGCTGTACACCTGAAACTAACACACCTTTATAAATCAACTATATTCCAATAAAATTAAAAAAAATAAAAGTTATTGAATGTTAACTAAATATCAGGCTCTGTACTAATTATTTCTTTTGGGTAAAGTATTGCTTCTCATCATTATTCTACAAAGTAAGTACCATTCCTCTAGCATATGATAGAACCAGAATTTGAATCCAAGCAGTGTGTCACCAGGGCCCAGGTTTATATTCAGCACTACACTCCCTCCTGCCACAGCACAGAGTGAAAAGTTAATTGGCATGGTTTGGAGGAGCAGGGAAAGGTCAAATACTAAGATAAGGACATTGTTTCTTAGTTGCATGCAGGGCTAGGTAAAGAACCTTTACATAAAGACCTCTCTGTGCCATGAAACAAGTGTGTACTGTTCAGAAGAATGAACTTGGCTCATTATGGCTGGGGAGTAAACAGTGAGAAGTGGCGAGAGATATAGTTAAAGACTGTAGTCAGTGAGACCATAAACTATGTTAGAGTTTAGGGTTTTATCCTGTGGACAACTGGTAAACCATTGAAAGATGTACAGCAGTGTGATTGATTCCATGCTGTCCACAGGATGGAGAACAGGTCTTAGGGAGGGAATACTGCTGACAAGGAAAACAAGAAGAAGACCTTAGCAGACATTGGATGTGAGAGTAAAGCCCAGTGATTGAATAAGGTAACTGTCACAGAGTGAGTTGAATTGACTCAACAACTATTTAGAACTTCATATGGTATGAGTGACTGTGTGGATCACAATAAACTGTGGAAAATTCTGAAAGAGATGGGAATATCAGCCCACCTGACCTGCCTCTTGAGAAATCTATATGCAGGTCAGTAAGCAACAGTTAGAACTGGACATGGAATAACAGACTGGTTCCAAATAGGAAAAGGAGTACATCAAGGCTGTATATTGTCACCCCGCTTATCTAACTTCTATGCAGAGTACATCCTGAGAAACGCTGGGCAGGAAGAAGCACAGGCTGGAATCAAGATTGCCAGGAGAAATATCAATAACCTCAGATATGCAGATGACACCACCCTTATGGCAGAAAGTGAAGAGGAACTAAAGAGCCTCTTGATGAAAGTGAAAGAGGAGAATGAAAAAGTTGGCTTAAGGCTCAACATTCAGAAAACGAAGATCATGGCATCTGGTCCCATCACTTCATGGGAAATAGATGGGGGAACAGTGGAACAGCATCAGACTTTATTTTTGGGGGCTCCAAAATCACTGCAGATGGTGACTGCAGCCATGAAATTAAAAGACGCTTACTCCTTGGAAGGAAATTTATGACCAACCTAGACAGCATATTCAAAAGCAGAGATATTACTTTGCCAGCAAAGGTTCATCTAGTCAAGGTTATGGTTTTTCCAGTAGTCATGTATGGATGTGAGAGTTGGACTGTGAAGAAAGTTGAGCCAAAGAATTGATGCTTTTGAACTGTGGTGTTGGAGAAGATGCTTGAGAGTCCACTGGACAGCAAGGAGATCCAACCAGTCCGTTCTAAAGGAGATCAGTCCTGGGTGTTCATTAGAAGGACTGATGCTGAAGATGAAATGTCAATACTTTGGCCACCTCATGTGAAGAGTTGACTCATTGGAAAAGACCCTGATGTTAGGAGGGAATGGGGGCAGGAAGAGAAGGGAACGACAGAGGATGAGATGGCTGGATGGCATCACCGACTCGATGGACATGAGTTTGAGTGAACTCCAGGAGTTGGTGATGGACAGGGAGGCCTGGCGTGCTGTGATTCATGGGGTCGCAGAGTCGGACACGACTGAGCGACTGAACTGAACTGAACTGTGTTGAATTGGAGAAGGGAAATTAGAGAGGTAGGCAAAAGGTTACTTCCAACCTGTCCAACTTGCATGAGTGGGTAAAGTGCAGGCTGATTTACAGAGATGAGAGACTCTGGAGGCATTAGCAGCTTTGTGATGGAAACCACGAGCTTCATTTGGTAATAATGAATTTGAGGCTTCTCTGGAAGATCCTAGTGGAGAGGCCAAATAGGAAAATGAATGATTGAATTTGGCATTTGGAAGAGGAATCTGAACTGGAGATAGAGGCTTGGCTGTTACTAGCCGGTACATGGAGAGAATGGAGGTTTTGATGGACAGAAGACAAAGAGAAGTTTGAAATGTATTCAGGTTAGATGGACTGTTTCCACAATGTCCCAAGCCTCACCTTGAGATCTGGAGACATGGATGGGACCTAAGCCATATTGTTTTAACTAAGTTCCAGGTTCCTGTAGCACCTAACTGGAGCCTTATAAAGATGCCACTTGTCAAGAATTCAGAGGTGGGCTCATGGTAGACATATAATTTTTTATGTGACCATTAATTTTGACCATGACCAATGAGCTCACACATGGATACCTGACAGCACTTGAGTACATCTGATTCCCCACTGGAGGATACTTTCTTGAGAAACACAGAAGACAGGCAGTTAGAAATTCAGCTCTATTAGTGATGGAGTTGGCGGGTGACTATCAACCAAAACTTCCTGAGCTTCATCGAACTGCGTGGATTCCCGCCCTTGGTGACGCCTGGAGTTTGTGAGGTAGCCCAGCATCCTTCCAAGAAATTCTCTTGTTCTATGAAGCTATTTTGAAGTGGGTTTGGGATACTTGTAACCAAAAGAGTCTTAATTAGGACAGGCTTTGATGTGTCTAACTAGGGAATCATTAACAGAATAAAGCAAAGGCTGATGCTGAGCTGAACTGGCGGGGGACCAAGACAGATGACTTTATAAGTCCTAAGGCTTGAGGGAAGACAGCGGTGCCCGCACTCTGGGAAGTCACTGCACATCACTGGGCGGCAGAGGACTGAAGGGCCCTTTTGTGCATGGCTAATCGTGTGGGGATGTTTAGCATGATCCAAATGTGCCCCGTATTCCTGTCATGACACTCCCAGAGGTGAGATGTGAGCCTGCACTGTCTCTTCCAGACAAACTCTGCTGAGTCTTCTTCTTTTTTTTTTTTTTAACTATCTGTCTAGTGTAGAAGGGATTCAATTACCCTTTAGCCTTAAAAATATGCCAAAGGATGGTGTTGGCCTTCTGTGGCTTGGAGCAAACTCGTATTGCACAAATCTGTTTCTCATTTATGTGGTTCAGCCAAATCACCAGGGTTGTTTTTTTCCCCCTCATAGAATGTGGCCGTACATAAGGCCAGCATCTTTTTTTATTTGGGTGTTCTACTCAGATCCTGGACAGAGTAGGGAAAAAGAAGAAATGACTGGAAATTTTTGATATCTATCTTTACAGGACAAAATGTCTCAGAATAAAAACTGAGGGGAGGAAGCATTTTTAAAATATTCTGTTAACTTTCATATTTCTAATATAAATAAAATTATTATAGGTTAAAAATACTAGATTGGCATCCTATCAGTGTGTATGATTTAACCGATGAGTCATATGAAGATGTTCTCATGCATGGCCTTCAATACCAAAATTGTGAATGGCACTAGATGGGGTTTAAAAGAATGTACTGACACAAGAAAATACAGTGTCATAAGAAAGAAAACAAGGTTTCTGCCAATAGCTATTCAATCTCTTCAATAGCGAGTTAGGAATTTATTTGTTTAAATTTGACAGATTATAATGGTTCTGCAAAATTCCATAGCTAGTAAAAAATTAGAACCCAGAAATAACCGAAGAGATATTCTTTAAAAAGACACAAGACTTTTAAAAAATGACCCAAATGAACTTTATAAAACAGAAATAGATTTACATAGTAAACAAATTTATGGTTTCTAAAGAGGAAAGGACAAGAGGGAAAGGATAAATTAAGAATTTGGGGTTAGCAGATATAGATTATTATATGCAAAATAAAACAAGGACCTATCGTATAGCTCGGGGAACTATATTCAACATCTTGTAATAATCTATAAAGGAAAAGAATCTTAAATAGTGTATATATAAATATATGCTCCATTTTATATATGCTATATATACCTGAATCACTTTGCTGTAACCTGAAATGTTGTAAATCAACTATATACTTCAACGACAGTAACAACAGAAAAGGCTTGAGACTGTCAATGAGACGCCCAACTGATATCATCCATCAGTCTATCTGGGAAGACCAAGTATAACATAAATGTCTCACTTTGACAGTAGATATCACTTAGTAAAGAAAAATGACTCTGGCTCAACATAGGGTCTCTGCCTCGAGTGAGCAGGGTGGAGGAGACCCCTGGGTGTATCCCTCGTGGTGTTTTGAGTAGGGGGACTCAAACACCGAATGCGATTTGAGCTGGTTATTTCTAGCCAGGCTAAGAGACCACCCTCAGTACCTTTTCTGGATCTGCTGAGCTACTCTTTTTATTTTTTCATTTTTGTTTTTTGGCTTCATTAGCCAGCATTTATTCAGCTTGAAATCATAAAACTCTAACAGAGTAGAAGAAGGCACACATCATCAGACGGAAGGGGCCTGAAATTCACAGTTTGAGGCAATGCCACACCTGGGACCCAGGATGTCAGATTCTGCCCAGATCCTCTAATCAAGGCATTAGTAGCTCTGTGGCATCTCTATCCTGTGCTGGAAGAAGGTCAAGGACACAGCTTGAGAAGGCCCTCTCTCCGTGGAGGCTGGGCTTCGGCTGTTATTATTTAATCTTAGAGGAAAGCCAGGGTGGCTATTTGTAGCTAGTAGGAGGTCAGCAGTGCCTTCAGAGTGTGGCTTGAGAGCAAAGGCCAGTTGGCTGGACCTTGTGACTCATCCTTCAACTTTGCTAAGTGATGCTTCTATGGCAGGGACCTGATACTCATCCACTGCTTTGAAGACACACCTCTGTCTTTCTAGCTCATGCTACCCATCCCTTCCGTCTTAGTTTTAATCAATCCAGAAGATGGCATTAAGAAACAAAGGGGACATGTATGTGTCTTTTAAAAAACGACACAGCCCTATGATAGCCTAATATTCAGTTCAGTTCAGTTCAGTCACTCAGTCATGTCCAACTCTTTGCGACCACGTGGACTGCAGCACGCCAGGCCTCCCTGTCCATCAACTCCCAGAGTTTACCCAAACTCATGTCCGTTGAGTCAGTGATGCCATTCAACCATCTCATCCTCTGTCGTCCCCTTCTCCTCCTGCCTTCAATCTTTCCCAGCATCAGGGTCTTTTCCAATGAGTCAGCTCTTCACATGAGGTGGCCAAAGTATTGGAGTTTCAGCTTCAACATCAGTCCTTCCAATGAGCATTCAGGACTGATTTCCTCTAGGATGGACTGGTTGGATCTCCTTGCAGTCCAAGGGACTCTCAAGAGTCTTCTCCTATACCACAGTCTAATATTGTTGGTCAAAAAGTTCGTTCAATTTTTTCTGTACCATCTTATAGAAAAACCTGAACAAACTTTTTGGCCAACCCATTACATCCTCCTGGGATGTACATGAATAGAGTACACATCTTTGACCATGTAAGCTCAAGCAGTATATCCAAGAAATGTAATTTATACATTCGAAAAGTATTTCACAAGGTGCTACCCTTACGTGGATCATTACAAAAAAGATGTTCAGAAATTCTTTTCTCCCCATTTACGCTTTGCAAAATTTACTCACCCTTATTTATCTTATACAGAGGAAAAAAAGAGAACTTTGTATTTACCCTGTGAATGCAAAAACCATTCAAACAAATTAAGCCTTCAGCAAATACTTTCTGCATATAACCTTCAGCTGATAGCTCGTGAACGGATACCTTGTGTAAAATTTGAGGTTTTTGCTGATGTGGGAACCTTATGTTTATATGTGCTTACCAAACAGAGTTGCTCAGAACCTGATAAGTCGCTACTTATTCCCCTTTTCCAAGTGGCATAACTTTGCACCAATGGACAAGCGCTACTAGACAGCTCACACACAGTGTTTTGGGTTATTCTTGGTTCCTTCTTCAGCCACAGGCCCTTCAAGGAATGCCTGGGTGGCGGGTCTACATGTAGACCTCCTGCCAAGAAGCTCACCATGTGCTCCCTTTCGATGGCACTCCCGTCGTGTCTAGGCGACCACTTTTCTTAGAATTATCTGGCAACTGGACAGTCTGTATTGAGAAACCATTCTGCTTTGCACATTTTCTTAAGCCAGAAATTTCATGTCCAGGACTTTTATCTTATTACTGGAAGAGTTCAAAGCTTTAGCTCCAGGAATACAAGAAAAAAAAAAATGTAAACCACCTAAATAGCCAGTAATAGGGACATGCTTTAAAAATATGATGAAATATTATGATCAGTAAAAAGAATGTGTAGAGGAACATTTAAAGACATGGATAGTCACAATATAGGGTTAAAAAATACGAGTTGTGAAATACTATATTAACTGTTTAGTATATTGTAAAAAAAATACAAATTGCAAAATAATTGTCCTGTGTGATCTTTTTTGTGGAGAATTACCTACTCTTGTGTGTTGCTGGAGTGCCTGTATATAAATGTAAAGGAACAAGACTAAAAAGAATATACTCTCAAGTAAGGATATTTTCCCCCTCTTTTTGCTTATTAAATATCATGCCATAAAAATACATTGTTGTTTACTAGGAAAAAAATCAGCTATTTTATTTATAGAATGAGTAGAAAAATCGCAAAACAAAATATACAATTCCTACCTTTGGAAGATCCTTCTTTTTTAAAAGAACACATTAGTACGTTTGTTCTCTGTTTTGGTCACTAGAGGTCGCTAAAGTCATAAAGATGAACAGCCACCCCCCCCCCCCCCCTTTTTTTTTTTTCTTCTTTTCCGTTTTCATTTTGAGTTACAGAGGGATGGTTCTGGCCTCTCCTGTTAGGCAGTTTTGAAGCATTTACTGGAAGACCTCTTGCTGCTTAGACTTAAGGAGAGTAAACTGTTTGGACTAGTTTTTTTCTAACATTAAATATTCCCTGAAACAGACAGCCATCTATCTATGGGACTATTCAAAACAAATGGGTGTTTCTGGAGAATGTGATTTATTTCCCCCTCTGATACCAAAGAGCCTCTTGGCTGATTGAGTTCTGAGCCATGCTGTGGAGACAGAACCACAGAACACCCAGCAGCAGGCACACACCGCTTCAGATGAAACACCATGGACCATTTCAAGGAAAAAACGTTGTGCCTTTACTGGTAACATGTGTGGTGTAGGAGGGCTTCAGTGAAGCAGAACATTGAAGAACACCCATGGCATCTTTTTGAATAACAGACCACACTACCTTTTCGCATGGTAATGATCCTGCATTTTTTCAATTCAACATAAGCCCAAATACCCAGACCCTAAAATTACAGAGAGGAAGGGAAGATTCAAAAACTACCTTAGAATCCTGCAAGCACTCAAGGAAACTCTGTCTCACTCCAAAGGCTTCATCAAGCAGAGAAAACAAGATGTAATAACTAATCTCAACTTTCTCAGCCTGCTCCCATTTCAGGAATAAAAGACCAGGTTTCTGTAACTGAATAAGATGAGGCATGTGGAAGGTGTATGCTTGTCAGGAGTTACGTGTGGTGGACAAAGATGTGATAATTGGTGAGAAAACTCTCATATTTTCAATGCTTCAATTACCAAGAGAGAAATGAGTTACCTGGTCCTGCAGATGAGTCTGTGTTTGAATCGGTCTCCCGGCAAAACTAAGCAAACCATTCTTTTCCATAAGAACTCCCAGCGCTTAGATAACTGACAAATCCAAGGTCAAATCTTTGGTACAAGTCATAAACTAGGAGACTTCAAGCCAATATCAACGTGACACGTTTTGCAGGCAGGCTTATTCCTTATTCAGTGGACCTCATTTGACTTTGATCTCGGTTAACTTTGAAGTATCCAAGGTTCCCACTTTCCATAAGCTTTTTTTTTTTAAAGTTAAATCAGACAGGCAGGCAAAGGAAACCTAAACCTTAAAAGAAGTGAAAACAACGAGACACAGTCAGTTATATATTTTCACTACTTTGTTTAAAGTAGCACATTGCTGTACTTAAAACACTTCACATCACTGAGTTATTTATTAAGCTGTAAATAAAAGTCACATTTTCCACTGTATCTTAGGAGACACATTTAAAAACATGGTATTGGGAACCTGTTGTATGATTCGTGTGAGGAGTTTAGTTAAATGCAAGACTACAGACTGCAGTTCGTGGTGCCCTAGAAACTATTACCAAGAAAGAGCTGTCAACTCACAGGAAATATTTATATAGAAATTCTAATATTGGAGGCCTTATGTCTGTAAGCTGGTCTTTTATGGAATTTCACAGAGCACGTATTCTAAAGTCTACTAGGAACTCAGGTTTGCATTTGTATTTATCAAGTGTGTTTATCAGAGGTATTACCCATACCTCAAACACTAATTAATTTTATTTCACTCTTATTATGTTTCACATATATGGGACTATTTTTCTTATTATAATAAAGGCAAATTTTGTTTGAAATGAAGTACCTATCCACAATCACACACATATACATGTATTTGTGTATGTGTGTTTGTAAACCGTATTTGTGTAAACCATCATTTGGTACAAAATCCGTTATGTATTGTTTATAAAATTTGTCTTAGAGGGAATTAAGAGACAAATGTCCTTTTTGAGAGATTTCAAAATTCAGGCCACCCAGGTACTATTTATTCTCTCTTCTGGAATACCTCACTCACCTAGTCTTCCTCCTTTGTCTAAATTACAAAGTGGAACTTCGGTCTAGTAAAGAAAACAGAAAATTTATGTTATACCGGGTCATTAGCAGAGTGTCCTGAGGACATTTCATATTTCTATTTCAGTTCTATCCCAGCAAGTAGCAAAAGGTATGAGTCACATTTTGGTCATCCAGAAGGACTAAATTCTCTCTGGGGTAAGTCTGGTCTTGCCAAAGTACAAATCTGATCATTACTGGACATGAAATCTGAATAGTGATGCATGTAAGAACTTGGTACAATTGAGTTATCCCTGGGCTTGAGAAACATTCTGAAGTGGAGTGAAAACTTCACATGTCTAGAAGCAAGAGATCCCATTCCTGGACATAGGAAAGAAAGCCAGGAAGGAATTAGCTTACTTTTCTGTGAGAAGTTGAAGGAAGAAACTTTGAAGGAGAGAATGTAGAGATAGAACGACGATGTGGATAAAGGTGCCTAAGCCTCTCTTTCTTCTGGATAAAAATTGTTTATGGAATAAGATATCCGACATATGTTAAGGCCCCATTTGGCTTTGACTGTGTTCTTTGGAGTGAGACTGGGGACTACCTTAGTAGGCTGGGATGTCAGAAACACCAGTAGGGCAAACACTGCATTTTGGACTTTGATACATTCAACTTGAATCCTAAAGCTGCGCAATGATAGATAAGTTATTTAACCTCTTTGAGCCTCAATTTCATCATCTCTAAAACAGAGATAATGCATGCCTTGACAGACTGTTGTGAAGATTAGGGGAGAGTCTAATATAATGCCTAGCTTGTGATCAACGTTTAAGAAAAGTTTTGTTTCCTTCCCCTGAAAATTGTAGTATTAAATGATGTAATATTTATAAAAGCGCTTTGTAAACTATAAAGTGCTAATCACACATCATTCATTATCAACGCTACTTTAAACCTGTATTTAATACGCACTTATATCTTTGACAGAACTTCAGGCCACAGTATATGACCTCAAACTGATATAGGAATTCTACCATATAATCCAAAGCTAAATTTTAAAGAATATTCATATCCTCCCAAGAAAAATCATATAATGATTTAACAAAGAACTAAGTTGATTATTTGGAATAACTACCATTTCTCCTCTTCTGAACATCAAAATGCTTCAGAGATAGGTAAGAAAATACGTAGGGTAGGAGCGGAATGTTACTCAGTCAGTCATGTCAAATTCTTTTCGACTCCATAGACTGTAACCCACCAGGCTCCTCTGTCCATGGGACTCTCCAGGCAAGAATACTGGAGTGGATAGCCATGCCCTCCTCCAGGGGATCTTCCCTACCTGAGGATCGAACCCAGGTCTCCTTCATCGCAGGCAGATTCTTTACCATCTGAGCCACCAGGGTCCCATGGAGTGAAGAGAGCAGAGATAAAAGGAAGAACAGGTGCAGTGGAACCTTCTACCAGGGGCTGATCAAATATGGCCTGTGATCCTGATTTCTGGGTCAGCCAAAAATTTCATCCTAATTTTTCTGTCACATTTTATAGAAAAACCTAAAGGAAATTTTTGGCTGATTCAAAACTTTAGGGAACAGAAAACCATTTTAAAATGTAGTTTAATTTGAAAGACTTTTATTTGATACCTACCAGTAAATAGGGATGGGGGACCCTGGTGGGCTGCCGTCTATGGGGTCGCACAGAGTCGGACATGACTGAAGTGACTTAGCAGCAGTAGCAGTAGCAGTAAATAGATATCACAAAATAGTTCTGAGAAAGACTGATGGTTTGGGGTTCAAGAGAGACTTTCTAGGAGTAGCAGGTTATTCTGCAAGTTTCTGTGTGTGTGTGTGTGTGTGTGTGTGTGTGTGTAGGAAAAGCTAAAGTTAGGCAATCAAACCATGGGCTCATCCTGGCAAAAGCTGATGTCCCTTGAGAATGAGACCCGGAGGATGCAGTGCCCTGGGAGAACTACCCCCAAGCATGCACTGAAAATAGAAACTGAATGTTTAAGCCACTAGAACACAGAGTATATACAGGCCTCTCCTGTGAGCAGGAAGCATTTGGAATTGGTTAAATCCAAGTTAATACTCTGTGGGATGGCTTCATAAATCAGGGTCCTAATGTACAGTGACCTGTTCAAAGTCTGAGAAGATATCTCAGAAGAATCAAAGTCATAGGTCAATCTGATATGGAATGACTAGGCAGAGTCAGAGGAGAAGACACAGCATCAGGCTGAGAGAACTTGCTCTGGAGTGAGGCCAGCCTGACACCGCCCCTTGCTTTGGGACCCGGTCAGCATGCACAATGGCAAGCTTCAAGGTTTTCACTTAGAAGATGAAGATAAATAAATACATGAGAGCACTGATGGGAGGATGACATGAGAAAATGTATGTGCAGATTTTAACTGCGTCCAGCAAATATAAGTAGCTATGACTATGAAAAATATCATATTAATAAAATACTGACAAAAAAACTCTATCATGGGGGTAAGGGCCTCCAACCGAGGGCCCTTTGTGGAAATATGTGAGGAATGTAGGGGCTGTCCTGAAGAATGCTCTGTGCTAATTTTAACTGAAAGTGAAAAATGACTGCTTAGATAACAAGAACCAAACAAAACGGGAATCATATTGTAATATGTCCGTTGAATGTCTCTTCAGATAATAGTTACATTAGACTAAGTAGAAACAGCCTCGACCTAGAAGGTGCATCTCTTGAACTTGGAAATTGTCTTTGTGGAAATTATCTTTGTGCCCACAGAAATGAAAGCATATATTTGTTTTTAGATCTGGAGAAGGCATCATTTAAAAATATATATCATTATACACTAGTCAGCTAGAAGAGATACATTAAAAATGTTATATTCTAGTAAGTATCTCTAAAATATATTCAGACTTGTACTTGATCTTCATTTAGGTCTTTTTGGTCATTTTGGCCAACAAAATAGATGACCCAGAATAGACATGGAAATCCTATCAGATAATCCAAAGTCAAATGGACTGTATTCATTTTTTTCTGGGAGAAAAATTTTACAATAATTAACAGAAACTCAGTTTATTATTTGAAACAATGACCATCTTTCTTCCTCTGTACATTAGAATGCTCCAATGTAAGTAACTGCAGAAAGACGGGGGGAAACGATGCATCTTCTTTTTCCTCGTTGTCTACACTTTGTCTGGCACTGCCATTGGTCCATGCCATATCAATTGTGAAATCTACTTGGAGGGCTGGAGGCAGTTCTTAGAGGAAGGAAAACAAAACCCCAACTACAGTAAGGCCCCTCCATATGAATGAGTTCCATTCTGAGAGTGTGTTTAGAAGTCCAACCAAGTTAGCCTAGGTACCCAACTAACACAATAGGCTATCTGCCACTGCTTCTGTGCTTGCTTCTAGACGTCCTTGGCTTGAAATAAAGACACTCTACTCCTGTGCTCTATACAGCTCTGTACGGCAAAGTACACAAAAGCACAACCATTTGTAGGGGATGCACGCCAATGACAATGTACTTCAGACATGAGAATTAGCTTTCCTGATTGGACAAGTGAATGCACATTTGCATCTCTGAAAGTTTGCAACTCGAAGGTTTGCATGTAGTGGTCCTATTCTAGAGTGAGTGTTCTATACAAGTAGAAGAAGGAATGAGTATCACTCGGGGCATCACTTTTGATCATCACTCATGATCAACACTGCTGAAATTTGCATCTGCAACCCTCAAACCCTCTTGGATGATTCACTGATATGGTCCTAGAAAGCCATGCCTTGTTATAGTCAGCAGGTATAATTTGTGGTGGTTTTTTTCATGAAAATAAGTATATTCTCTTATATACAAAATATTAACAATATAGTTTTCAATAGTGCAGCCACAAAAGTAGAAGATACTAGTAAGAAAGTAGGGTTGAATAAACTCAAATTATTAATACTACTTCCAAGAGTCGCAGGTTCACTGTTACAGAGTACAGCCATGGCTAAGATAAGATTGACGATCAAAATGCGAGGAACAGTCTGGGAGAGAGCCGAAGGAGGATCGCACCAAGAGGGCAGCTGTGGAGCTTGAAAGGAGAGGGGGGTGTAAAGAGAAGGGGTAGAGGGTGTGTAAGGGCTGAGATCGAGGGAATAGTCTAAGATGTCCCTCCAGCTTCCAGACTAGTAGACTGTGAGGATGGTGACTCTATTCCGAGATGAGAAAAAACAGAAAGAGAACAAGTATGGTGGAAAAGATAATGTGCTTGCATTGGATAGCTGAATCATCAAATATAACCAAAACTCAAATGGATATTGAGGTCTATTTTTTGGGAATATCCATTTAAAATAAAAGGTGATTCAATATAAAGCTAAATTATACATCAAGAGCAATCAGTGAGATAAACAGGTACAATTTAGTCATGCCACAGCTCTGCCTCTTGTGAGTCAATAAAATTGAAATGGATGAGACTCCTCATAAGTACAATCAATTTGGAACATAATATATAAATATCTAAAGCATTGAAAGTATTGTTTTTATTTAACAATTGTGTTTGTAAGAGTCTGTTCTAGAAAAAAACTAATCACAGATACAGACAATTGCAAACTACAATAAATAAGACTTCCATGGTGCCTCATAAAGAAAGCTGAGTGCTGAAGAATTGATGCTTTTGAATTGTGGTTTTGGAAAAGACGCTTGAGAGTCCCTTGGACTGCTAGGAGATCAAGACAGTCCATCCTAAAGGAAATCAGTCTGAATATTCATTGGAAGGACTGATGCTGAAGCTGAAACTCCTATACTTTGGCTACCTGATGAGAAGAGCTGACTCATTGGAAAAGACCCTGATGCTGGGAAAGATTGAAGGCAGGAGGAGAAGTGGATGACCAAGGATGAGATGGTTGGATGGCATCACCGACTCAATGAACATGAGTTTGAGCAAGCTCTGGGAGTTGGTGATGGACAGGAAAGCCTGGCGTGCTGCAGTCCATGGGGTTGCAAAGAGTCAGACACAACTGAGCAACTGAACTGATGGTGGCTCAGTGGTAAGGAATCTGCCTGCAATGCAAGAGATGAAGCTGGAGGTGTGAGTTTGATTGCTGGGTTGGGAAGATCCCCTGGAGAAGGAAATGGCAATGCATTCCAGTATTCTCTCTGGAGAATCCCATGGACAGAGGAGGCTGGTGGGCTACAGTCCACGGGGGGGTGGGGTGGGGCAAAAGAGTCAGACGTGACTCAGTGACTAAACAACAACAATTAAAGGAGCAAAAAACTGAGATCAACCTGAGAATCCAATTATTAAATCATGATACATCTATAAGGCATAATATTAGATAGCCATTAACAGTTTTCTTGAAGACTCTAAAATTGTAGGTGTATTAGTTTTCTCTTGCTATACCACAAAGCACACCAAAACCTATTAGCTTAACACAACAGACATATATTGCATGCATGCTAAGTTGCTCCAGTCTTTCCAGTCTTGTCTGACTCTTTGCAGCCCAATGGACTGTAAGCCCACCAGGCTCCTTTGTTCATGGGATTCTCCAGGTCAGAATACTGGAATGGGTTGCCATGCCCTCCTCCAGTGGATCCTCCCAACCCAGGGATCAAACTCTTATGTCTTCTGCCTTGGCAGGCGGCTTCTTTACCACTAGCACCACCTGGGAAAGTGGAAGTGAAAGTGAAAGTCACTCAGTCGTGTCTGACTCTTTGCGACCCCACGGACTATACAGTCTGTGGAGTTCTCCAGGCCAGAATACTGGAGTGGGTAGCCTTTCCCTTCTCCAGGGGATCTCCCCAACCCAGGGATCGAACGCAGGTCTCCCACATTTAAGGAAGATTCTTTACCAGCTGAGTCACAAAGGAAACCCAAGAATACTGGAGCAGGTAACCTATCCCTTCTCCAGGGGATCTTCCCAGTAATTGAACCGGGGTCTCTTGCATTGCAAGTGGATCCTTTACCAACTGAACTGTGAGGGAAGCCCAAACATAAACGTAAATGAGGCCACCTGGGAAGCCTCAGACATAAATTACCTCACCCGGATTCCCAGGATTGGCTGAGACGTGGTTTATCTGATGCCCCTGGTCAAGGTGCTTCCTGAGAGCTCAGTCAGGCTGTCGGCCAGGGTGATAGTTTTTTCAAGGCCTGACTGGGGTGGGAGAAGCCATTCCCAAACTCATACGTGTGGTTATGGGTAGGCTTTCTGGCTGTTGGCTGGAGGCCCCAGTTCCTCACCGGTCATAGTGTTGTTCACAATACGGCAGCCAGCTCCCCCTAGAGTGAGAGAGGAGACACAGAGAGAGAGGCGGCCCGCCCAGTGTGAAACCTGAAGTCACCTATAAGGTAATTTCCGAAGTGACATTCCTTCATTTCTGTCATCCGCTGTTGATGGCACAGGCCAGGCTTGGGACAGTGCATGGGGACTACACAGGGGTACGCAGAGCCGTACGTAAGGATCAATGCGAGACACAGGGGTACGCAGAGCCGTACGTAAGGATCAATGCGAGACACAGGGGTATGCAGAGCCGTACGTAAGGATCAATGCGAGACACAGGGGTATGCAGAGCCATACGTAAGATCAATGCGAGACATCTTGAAGACGAACTACCACAGGAGGACGATGCTGATGAAGCGGGTCACAATCAAGAATACTAAAGAGAATGTAGTTACTCAAAACATGAAAGCCAAAATGTGAAGATATCAGAATATCAACTATGCATATCTCTATTGCAGGACTAAAACAGTTTTTTTTCTCTATAATCCCAAAATTTTAATAATTAGCCTGTATTTTATTCATTAGATTCTTCATAAATGCCAAAGAACCTCAGAAAATAACAGTTTTTATCTTATTTTTTTAATTAATCTTTATTGGAATATGGTTGCTTGACAACGCTGTGTTAGTTTCCACTGTCCAGCAAAGTGAATCAGCCAGACGTATACATATATCCCCTCTTTTCTGGATTTCCTTCCCATTTAGGGCATCACAGAGCACTGAGTAGAGCTCCCTGTGCTATACTATAGGGTCTCATTAGTTATCTATTTCATACGTAGCATCAGTAGTATATATATATGTCAATCTCAATCTCCCAATTCATCCCACATCCCCTCTCCACACCCCCACACCCCCCGCCCCGCCAATCCCTGGTGTTCTCACCGTCTGTGTCTCTTAATTCTGCTTTGCAAATAAGATCATCTATTCCATTTTTCTAGATTCCACATGCACACATTAATATATAATATTTGTCTTTCTTTTTCTGACTTACTTGACTCTGTATAACAGTCTCTAGGCCCATCCACATCTCTTACAAATGACCCAATTTTATTTTCATTCCTTTTTATATTGAGCTTTTAATGTTAATTATGTTTATATGGACTCAAAGTTGTTCCAATAAAGCACAAGTCATTGACTAAGAAAAGTATTGATGTATTCTACTAATTTAATACAACTGGTTAGTTAACCTTAGGATCAAGAGATTATACTTTGATTTCTTTTTGAAAAGCTACTTCATATTTCCTGGAGTAGGTATTTTGTAGAAATTCAGATATAATAACTGGCTTCTAGGTTGATGACCCTTAAGATGTTTTGCTTTTCAGTTTTCCCACTTCATCAAAGGTACTATGTGCTTAGGCTACAGAATCGCTAACGAAACTTTTAATTCTAAAATTCATCGATTTATAGCAGCTATTTGTTAAAAACTTAAATAAGTACAAGACACAGAGCTTTCTTAGCCAATGGTACGGCAGTCCAACATTCATGAAGAATTTGAAGGTGTTTTTTGGAAAGAAAAGTTGAGGCAAATGTTTATTTTTTTTACTTGCACCTTGAAATCTAGGCCTTGCCTCAACACACCAGAAGTTGGCATTTGGAGATGTAAAGGAACAGAGAACTCTTCTGCAGCATTTACAGAGTTTCAATTGCTTGCTACATGAAGTAGGGCATATTTATGGGCTTATTTAGTCCTGAGAAGTGTCTGCAGATACCCCAACCAAGGTCTTCCCTGGTGTTTTAATGTATACTGATACTTCCTTCTGTAGGATATCCACTCTGCTTGTCTTCCCACATGAGAGAGTACAGATGTTCCTGAAAATATCTCTGCTTGGATGCAGAGGTACTTGAAGCAAGATGCTGAGAGAAGGGGACAAAGCTTGGAGGGAGGTGTTGGAGCAAGGAAGACAGCTGGGCAGGGCTTTCCAAGCTCCAGTCACATAAAGCTTTCTCTAGGAAATGCCTGTACTTCCTTTTTTTATGAGACTGGGCTCTTGCTGTTACAGAAGCCAGAGATGTTCTAATCTGCTTTCAATGTTTCAAAATGCAAATATCCCCATTATCATGACACTCTTGGTTGTTCTGTTTGTCTTATTGAGGTCCTAAGATTGCAATTCAATGCATTTCAGTTGGTGAGTGTCCTAAAAAATTAAGCCACTACAACATGTCTGAGAAATAAGAGTGTCTGAGAAATAGTCCTGGAGATACAGTAGGAAGGTCCAAAGAAAAAAGAAGACTTGTTCTGACCCCCAGCAAATAAAATGAATGAGTGACTACAAAATCTAGTCACCAAAGCTCTATAAACATATCTGAAAGTGCTACTCAAATGATAAAGCTATGCCATTGTGAAAACAGGATTCATGATCAGGACTAGTAAGTAATATAAGTGATGACAAGTGCAAATAAAGAGTTAAATGTTTAATAACCTGTGGTTTATTGCACTCTTGAGGGTAACAGGGTGCTTCCTTGAAGATGGGAAGCACTGAAATCTACCTCCAGGGAGCTACAGATTTACTAGAGGGGAGAAATGCCTTGAGGCTATTGCTGTCAAATAACTTTGTTTGACAAAGTCAAAGAGACAAATTTAGAAGTCCACATTTACACTGAGATGATGGTGGCTTCCCCAGTGGCTCAGGGGTAAAGAATCTGTCTGCAATACAGGAGATGTGGGTTCGATCCCCAGGTCAGGAAGATCCCCTGGAGGAGGAAATGACAACCCACCCCAGTATTCTTGACTGGAGAATTCCGTGGACAGAGGAGACTGGCCGGTTGCAGTACACAGGGTCTCGAAGAGTTAGATATGACTGAGCGACTCCAAGGCGTGCACACACACTGTGATGATAACATATTCTAAAAAAAGAGGGGGACTGAACTCTCAAAATAGCATGGAAAACAATACACACAAAGTAATTCAGATTGACGTTTGTGGGCTAAAACACATCTGTTCCAAAGCAAGCACAGTAGGGCTTCTAGGCATGTATTTCTGCTAAACCAAACCAAATCTGTGTGCCAATGAATGCAGAAACTTCTTGGCCATGGTCAAATCACAAGGCAGATGGAGAATCCATAAAGATGAGTCTGAGAAACAAAACCCCACTGGTCTCATCTTTCCCCAACTCTTTTCCAAAGGACCACCTCCTGCCTCTAAGCTTAAATAAAATGAATGAAAAATGAACACAGAGTAAGATGGTCACATCCACCAAAACCCATTTTTCCTCTTCCACAATGAGGCATCATTGCTGAGAGGCAACTGCTCAGTCAAGAGTGACAGTTCCCCAAACCTTCTTGTATATTGGGGCAGCCACACAATTATACAGTTTTCTCATGACAGAATATGTTTGTAAGTTGTTTCTGAGTTGGCTTTATAAGTAGGAGTTACACTTTCTAGGCGGTGCTTGTAGAAAAGAACCTGCCTGCCAATGCAAGAGACACAAGAGACACAGATTTGATCCCTGAGTCGGGAAGATCCCCTGGAGGAGGGCAGGGCAACCCACTCCAATATTCTTGCCTGGAGAATCCCATGGGCAGAGCAACCTGGCGGGGTACAGTCCCGTAGCGTCTCAAAGAGTTGGACACAACTGAAGTGACTTAGCACATGCGCGTCTTTTCTACACTTTTTCCCTTTCCTCCAGCTCAATGTGGATAATGGTGATAAGATCTAGGGATGGTGGTCTCTGATCCATGACATGGAGGAAACTCACCCACTACGTAGAAGACAACATTTCAAATGACTGAAAATAAGCATCTATTAGAATCAGTTCAGTTCAGTTCAGTTCAGTCGCTCAGTCATGTCTGACTCTGCAACCCCATGAATCGCAGGATGCCAGGCCTCCCTGTCCATCATCAACTCCTGGAGTTCACTCAGACTCATTTCCATCGAGTCAGTGATGCCATCCATCCATCTCATCCTCTGTCGTCCCCTTCTCCTCCTGTCCCCAATTCTTCCCAGCATCAGAGTCTTTTCCAATGAGTCAACTCTTCGCATGAGGTGGCCAAAGTATTTCAGTTTCAGCTTCAGCATCATTCCTTCCAAAGAGAACCCAGGGCTGATCTCCTTCAGAATGGACTGCTTGGATCTCCTTGCAGTCCAAGGGACTCTCAAGAGTCTTCTCCAACACCACACTTCAAAAGCATCAATTCTTTGGCGCTCAGCCTTCTTCACAGTCCAACTCTCACATCCATACATGACCACAGGAAAAACCATTGCAAATTTAGGGTTTGTTTCAACATCTGTGTTACCTCCATTTGTAAATAGCTGAGTAAAATTTTTGGTGACCAGGATTTGGGGGAAATACTGAAACAGATTTGTAGTCATTTTGGGCTAGAAGAAATGTCAGAGATACTTCTTGCTTTTTTTAATTTTCAAAGTCTGGTTTTACAGTACTAAAAAGAGGACTCTCCTTAAAGAAATCAATACAACTTTTTTGCCTTTTTGATGTATGAACTGGTCCCTACTTATCCACTCAAAAAGCCAAGACAGAAGCATTTGTTAATAAAGGCATTTACAGGTAGTCAGATCAGATCAGATCAGTCACTTAGTCGTGTCCGACTCTTTGCGACCCCATGAATCGCAGCACATCAGGCCTCCCTGTCCATCACCAACTCCCGGAGTTCACTGAGACTCACTTCCATCGAGTCGGTGATGCCATCCAGCCATCTCATCCTCTGTCATCCCCTTCTCCTCCTGCCCCCAATCCCTCCCAGCATCAGAGTCTTTTTCAATGAGTCAACTCTTTGCATGAGGTAGCCAAAGTACTGGAGTTTCAGCTTCAGCATCATTCCTTCCAAAGAAATCCCAGGACTGATCTCCTTCAGAATGGACTGCTTGGATCTCCTTGCAGTCCAAGGGACTCTCAAGAGTCTTCTCCAACACCACACTTCAAAAGCATCAATTCTTTGGCGCTCAGCCTTCTTCACAGTCCAACTCTCACATCCATACATGACTACTGGAAAAACCATAGCCTTGACTAGACGAACCTTTGTTGGCAAAGTAATGTCTCTGCTTTTGAATATGCTATCTAGGTTGGTCATAACCTTCCTTCCAAGGAGTAAGTGTCTTTTAATTTCATGGCTGCAGTCACCATCTGTAGTGATTTTGGAGCCCCCAAAAACAAAGTTTCCACTGTTTCCACTGTTTCCCCATCTATTTCCCAAGAAGTGACGGGACTGGATGCCATGATCTTCGTTTTCTGAATGTTGAGCTTTAAGTCAACTTTTTCACTCTCCACTTTCACTTTCATCAAGAGGCTTTTGAGTTCCTCTTCACTTTCTGCCATAAGGGTGGTGTCATATGCATATTGAGGTTATTGATATTTCTCCTGGCAATCTTGATTCCAGCTTGTGCTTCTTCCAGTCCAGCGTTTCTTATGATGTACTCTGCATAGAAGGAAACCTCTAAGCAACCAAACCAACTTGACCTCCACGATACAACTGTCTTGTGCTTTCAGAATCTATCGATGCCTTTCCCTGAACTGTGATTGACATCACTGACTCAGCTGTATGTGACTCCACCATCACCCCCACCCCCACCCCGCCCCCAGCCCTCGGAACCGAGGGCTTCCCTGGTGGCTCAGACAGTAAAGAATCTGCCTGCAATACAGGAGACCCAGGTTTGATCCCTGGGTCGGGAAGATCCCCTGGAGAAAGGAATGGCAATCCACTCCAGTATTCTTGCCTGGAGAATCTCATGGACAGAGAAGCCTGACAGGCTACAGTCCATGGGGTTGCAGAGAGTCAGATGTGACTGAGCAGCTAACACACTGTGCCTGGAACCGGGTTGTCAGGCTAAATAAAGATAGTGTAGTAGATGTTTTGCACAATTTGTTTTGCTGCTACTTCTGTTATAAACCTTGAAAAGAAGTATACACTTTTCTGATACTCATGCCTTGCCTTTTACTCATCTTGGTGCAGATTAAGTAGGCTCATTGCAAAAGCATCTAGAAAACTCCCTGTGTAATGTGTGAAGGGCTCTGTGTGGGACAGCGGTGTTCTGGTCTCCTTAGCAGCTTGTAGAAAATATGCTTCTTTGTCCTATGGCTCACCACAAAGCTTAACCTTCCATCCTGACTTGTAACAGCAGCTAGTAAATTAAGGACGAACTAATTCTGTAAGAGATGGGACTACCAGACCACCTGACCTGCCTCTTGAGAAATCTGTATGCAGGTCAGGAGGCAACAGTTAGAACTGGACATGAAACAACAGACTGGTTCCAAATAGGAAAAGGAGTACATCAAGGCTATATATTGTCACCCTGCTTATTTAACTTCTATGCAGAGTACATCATGAGAAATGCTGGGCTGGAAGAAGCACAAGCTGGAATCAAGATTGCCAGGAGAAATATCAATAACCTCAGATATGCAGATGATACCACCCTAATGGCAGAAAGTGAAGAGGAACTCAAAAGCCTCTTGATGAAAGTGAAAGAGGAGAGTGAAAAAGTTGGCTTAAAGCTCAACATTCAGAAAATGAAGATCATGGCATCCAGTCCCATCACTTCTTGGGAAATAGATGGGGAAACAGTGGAAACAGTGTCAGATTTTGTTTTTGGGGGCTCCAAAATCACTACAGATGGTGACTGCAGCCATGAATTTAAAAGACACTTACTCTTTGGAAGGAAAGTTATGACCAACCTAGATAGCATATTCAAAAGCAGAGACATTACTTTGCCAACAAAGGTTCGTCTAGTCAAGGCTATGGTTTTTCCAGTGGTCATATATGGATGTGAGAGTTGGACTGTGAAGAAGGCTGAGCGCCAAAGAATTGATGCTTTTGAAGTGTGATGTTGGAGAAGACTCTTGAGAGTCCCTTGGACTGCAAGGAGATCCAAGCAGTCCATTCTGAAGGAGATCAGCCCTGGGATTTCTTTGGAAAGAATGATGCTAAAGCTGAAACTGCAATACTTTGGCCACCTCATGCGAAGAGTTGACTCGTTGGAAAAGACTCTGATGCTGAGAGGGATTGGGGGCAGGAGGAGAAGGGGATGACAGAGGATGAGATGGCTGGATGGCATCACTGACTCGATGGAAGTGAGTCTGAGTGAACTCCGGGAGTTGATAATGGACAGGGAGGCCTGGCATCCTGCGATTCATGGGGTTGCAAAGTTGGACACAACTGAGTGACTGAACTGAACTGAATGACACTAATCTACATAAGAGAGTTGGCACAGTGTTATTTCTCAGAATTAGGCAAAATTTGTTTAATGTGGCTTGGTCATTAAGTAAATAAGCAAAACAAAGGAAGACAAAAAAAATAAAGGAAGCTGGTTAGAGAAGAAATGAACCATATGTTTGATTTTGTCTGCTGTCAGCCTCATCTTTCATGATTCTTTCTTTGATCATATAGAAAGAAGATCTATCACAGATGTTTACCCAACCAATACGAACCAATGAGACAAAGCCATTTTGAAAACTTTTTACTGATACAAAATACATATATTGAAATGCATATTTATCATAAGCGTATACCTTGATGAATTTTTCACAAACTGGAAAGACTTGTGAAGTCAGCACCCAGATCCAAAACAAACATGACCAGGGATCTCTGGTCATGCAGTAGATAAGGATCCACCTGCCAATGTAGTGGACATGGATTTCATGCCTGGTCCAGGAAGATTCCACATGCTGTGGATCAATGAAGTTCGTGCACCACATTTACTGAGCCTGAGTCCTGCAACTGCTGAAGCCCATGTACCTAGAGCTGGTGCAACAAGAGAAGCCATCACAGTGAGAAGCACGTACACTTCGGTGAAGAGCAGGCCCTGCTTGACTAGAGAGAGCTTGTGCAGAGCAGTGAAGACACAGTGTGACCATAAACAAATAAAAGGTAACCAGCCCCCTAAACACCCTCCCCTGTTCCCATCTAGTCATAAAGTCACTATCCTGAATTCCGACAGCACAGCTTACTTTTTCCTCTTTCTGCAGTTTATACCAATGGAATCATACAGTAGGTACTTTTTTTTTCATATCTGACATTTTGTTGACTCTTTTTTTTTGGTAAGAATTACCCTATTGTGTATACCTGTAGGCCATTTATTCTCAATGCTGTATAAAATTCCATGGAGCAAATATGTCACAATTTATTTATACACTGATAGACATCTGGATAATATCCAGTTTGGTTTGGGACTACTACGAATAGCACTGCTATGAACATTCCAGTGAAGAAGTCTTTTGACAAAAGCAAGTACATATGTATTTGTGTCTATAAATATATATATATAGAGAGAGAGAGAGAGAGAGGAATTAGTTGAGTGCTGAAGAGTTTTACAAAGTGGTTGTATAAATTCACACTACTACAAGCAGTGTGTAAATATTTGAGTTGCTTCTATCTATGCCTATATTTGGAATTTTATATGTCTTTATTGCTTTAGTCAGTTTGTCGACTGTTTAATGGTATTATATTGTACTTCAATTTGCATTTTCTTGGTTACTAATGAACCATGTATACTTGAGCATGTTTTCACAGACTTATTGGCCACTTTGACATCCCCTTTATGAAATACCTGTACAAGTCTTTTAACCCATTTCTCTACCGAGTTGTCTATGTTTTTCTTATTGACTTGTTGGAGTTCTTTATAATCTCTAAATAATTATCTTTTTCTTCCCTGGTAGGTTGAAGCTTTACTCTCTTAATGTTTTCCTCTGATGAACCTAAGTGCTTAATTTAATTCTATTGAAAAATTTTTATTGAAGTATGGTTGATTTACAATATTATATTAATTTCAGGTGTATAGCATAGTGATTCATTATTTTTATAGATTATCTTCCATTAGAAAGTATTGCAAAATAATGACTATTATTCTATTTTGTAAAATATATCTTTATTGCTTATCTATTGCACACACAGTAGCTTGTATCTTTGAATCCTCTACTCCTGTCTTGCCCATTTTCCCTTCCCTCTCCCCACTGGTAAGCCCTAGTTTCTTATCTATATCTGTGAGTCTGTTTCTGCTTTTGCTATATATATTCATCTGTTTTATTTTTTAGATTCCAAGTGTAAGTGATAACACGCAGTATTTGTTTTTCTTCGCCTGGTTTGTTTCACTAAGCGTAATATTTCCTAGGTCTATCCATGTTGCTGCAAATGGCATTATTTCATTCTTTCTTAAAAGTAATTAATTTATTTTTGACTGTCCTGGGTTTTTATTGTTGTCCACAGGCTTTTCTCTAGTTGCAGCAAAAGAGGGCTAATCTCTAATTACTGTACACGGGATTCTCACTGTGGTGGCTTCTCTTGTTGCAGAGCACGGGCTCTCGGGCACGCAACTTCAGTAGCTGTGGCTCCTGGGCTCAAGAGCACAGGCTCAGTAGTTGGGGCACACGAGCTTGGTTGTATCACAGCATGTGGGATTTTCCCAAATTAGGGATCAAACACGTATCCCTTGTATTGACAGACAAATTCTTTACCACTGAGCCACCAGGGAAGCCCTATTTCTTTCTTTTTTGTGGCTACTATTCCATTGTATATATGTATCACATCTTCTTATCCATTTATCTGTTGATGAATACTTAGGTTGCTTCCATATCTTGGCTATTGTATGGAATAGAATACAATATTCCGTACAATGAGCAGTGCTGTTATGAACATTGGGTGTGCATGTATCTTTTTGAAAGAGTGTTTTCTTTGTTCCAGATATACACCCAGGAATGGAGTTGCTGAATCATATGGTAGGTCTATTTTTAGGTTTTTGAGGAAACTCCATATTATTTTCTGCTGTGGCTAAACCAACTTACATTCTCACCAACAGTGTACCAGGATTCCCTTTTCTCCACATCCTCATCAACATTTGTTATTTTTAGATTTTTTGATGATAGCCATTCTGAAAGGAGTGAAGTGATACCTCATTGTGGTTTTTATTTGTATTTCTCTAATATTTAGCAATATAGAACATCTTTTTCTTGAGTCGGTTGACCATCTGTCTGTGTTCTTTTGAAAAATGTCAATTCAGGTCCTCTGACCAGTTTTTGACTGGGTTGTTTGGTTTTTATATTGTCATATGAATAAATTGGTGTCATATTGTTAAATATTTATTACCTCAAAATGCTGTTTTCTGGCAGACCAGCTTTAGATTTAAAGCTGGTTGTGTTATGGTCTGGGGTTTTCCAGTAGTCATGTATGGATGTGAGAATTGGTCTATAAAGAAAGTTGAGCACCGAAGAATTGATGCTTTTGAACTGTGGTGTTGGAGAAGACTCCTGAGAGTCCCTTGGACAGCAAGGAGACCAAACCGGTAGATCTTAAAGGAAATTAGTCCTGAATATTCATTGGAAGGACTCATACTGAAGCTGAAGTTCCAATACTTTGGCTACTGGATGCAAAGAACTGACTCATTGGAAGAGATGCTGATGCTGGAAAAGATTGAAGGCAGGAGGAGAAGGGGATGACCAAGGATGAGATGGTTGGATGGCATCACTGACTCAACGGACATGAGTTTGAGCAAGCTCTGGGAGTTGGTGATGGACAGGGAAGCCTGGCGTGCTGCAGTCCATGGGGTTACAAAGATTCAGATACAACTGAGGGACTGGACTGAACTGAACTGAGAGCTAAAGCAGAGTTTCTAAAAGTTTTTCTTTCAGTCTGATGTCAAGGATTGTGCAGCTAGAATGTTCTTCACTTTGAGGAGCCCCAGATTCATCGTCTATATCTGCTGTCTCCTCTAGTCCCTGGAGAAAGGACCAAGTACCCTAAATAATATTTGTTCCTTTTTAACATTTCCATCCTAGTTAATTACAGAAAAAGTTTATTATGCAATAAAGTGCTATAAACAAACAAACAAAATTGTCACAGGAAATACCTCCAAGAATTACACAGGACTAAAAATAAGGGATTGCAATGTTTTGCTTCCAGACATGGAAAGATTTGTTTAACCAACCATTGCGTGTGCGCTAAGTCACTTCAATCATGTCCGACCCTTTGCAACTGTATACACTGTAGCCCACCAGGCTCCTCTGTCCATGGGATTCTCTAGGCAAGAATACTGGAGTAGGTTGCCATGCCCTCCTCCAGGGAATATTCCTGACCCAGGAATCGAACCCACGCCTCTTAAGTCTCCTGCATTAGCAAGTGGGTTCTTTACCACAAGAGCCACGTTTAAATGTTAGTGTATTTGGTTAAATAGTCAGCAACTCAACAGTAGATCCAGTTTTATTCATCTTTACTAGCCTTCATGATTCCTAGCACATTGCTGCATGTGAAGTCCACACACAATATATACTTGTGGACTTGGATTTTTGAAACTGTACAGTGTGAGTTTAAAGTCATCTCTTCTTCATTTTCTATGTACCTAGAACTTGGAAAATGGATCTTTTAGTTGTAACCCTTTCTCTCTAGATTTGTTCTTTTGCTTAAGAAAAAAGCGATAGAAAGGAAAACAAACTCAAAACATTAAAATGATTTCAAGTCCTGAATCTTTCCTCTAGGAATGTGTAAACAGATAACTTAAGACCTCCTCCTCTTATTTTTTATGGGTTAAATTTTCTCTCAATGTGATCTTGTTTTATTTTGAAATGCAAATATTTTTAAAAGGATACATTGTAAGCAACTGGAAAATTGGTTTTAAGCACATGTGATATAAGATTTCACAAATGTTGAGGGTCATGGTGTTATTTCCATGACTATGAGATTTCATAAACACATCATATAACAGCTCTTCGTGGTTTAGTATCTTTCTGCATCACTGAGGTGGCTCATTAAACACAAAGGTATTTTCTACCCATTACTGTAGATAACTATGCTTTGTTGTATTTAAATGAATATTTTACACATAGATCTATGCAAAGTGTAAATACACCTCCTCGGGTTATATATCTGCTCTAAGCACATCTAGATTGAGCACGGTTTGATCCCAATGAACCTACAGCCAACCCTATGAAGGTAAACTGGTAACACACATAAAATCAGTTATTTTCCCTGTGCTACATTTAGAATATTCACTGCTCTAACCACTGAATTAATAGAAATTTCATTGTCTCTTCAACCTAGGTCAGTATTAATTCTGTTGATTGATCTTTAACATACAGTTGAATTAAAACTGCAGAGGAAAATCTCTTTTTCTTATTAGATTGCTGGGGAAAAAAAAAACCCTCTCATATTCTGTGATATCTGTTTCTCATTTGTCTTTGGAGAAAGGAATGCCAAAGAGCTGCCTTGTTTCCCCCTTCAGACATTCAGAACCTCACCAAACTGCCGTCAAACCAGGATGCACACCCCAACATGTGACTTTTTTTTTGTCCTCAGGATCATAGTCAATAAATTTGATTAGTTTGTAAAGCATGCCAAGCCACCAGCCCACAAAGCAGGTTGAGCCAATATCTTCCCTCACTCCCCGTTCCTCCTAGACCACCAGGGCTCTGGTTTGTATTTTTAAACCTGGGTTAAATTGTGGCATAACCACAAACCATTGTATGCTATTAACAGTGGGGTTCCAGTGAATGACTGACAAACAAAATCTTAGCACACAAAGTCTTCTCCTCTCAATGGTAAACACATGTTATTAATGAAACGTTTCTAACGGGCCGAGGCAGTTTGAAGTCTGTCTTGACTGACAACACTGTATTTTGCTATCTGGGCTAAACAAACAAAATAAAACTTTGAAAAATAGTACTATAGAAGAATCTGTTTTGGTGCATCACATAGATATCATCGGCCGCTCTGAATTCTAAATTTAACTTCCTCTCCTCCAAACCTGGATTAGAGGGTAATATTCATATTTCTACAGGGTTCAAAGACAGTGGATAGTTCCAACATCTTTCTTAAGAAGATCTGGATGGTGTTATTCATCCAAGGGTCTTACATGGGTCACAGCAGGGAGATCCAGGTGAATATCAATTTATGTGCAGTTCCAAGACTCAAATCCAGTTGCTTCGAGAGACTTGCTGCTGGGAGGTAGGATGCTAAATAAAGAACAGATTTGATTCATCCTTAGCTTCCTCTAAGTTCATGAGGTAAGTGAGTGGAGACTTTGTTCAGTATGTTTGATGTTTTCCTTTATCAGTAACACTGGCTTCTTAGTGTGTAGGCATCTATGAAAATAGACAGTGAGTCTTTTGTGTGACTTTTCCAAACTCCTGTTTAACATAAAGGGATAGCAAACCCCAAACCAAATAAAACAACACTGGCGTTGCATTTGAGATGTCTTTGAAACATTCCAATGTTTTGGACCACCAAACTCGAACCCACGATGGTTGCATTGCGTTTTGATCAAATTGGGCAGTGCTGCCTCAGGCTGGTTTGCATTTCTTCCTTCCAATTTACCCTGACTCTGTTAGAGTAACCAGAGAATTACAGAAGAACAATGTGCCGTTAATCTGCTCTATAGCATTCTTTTGAAAAGGAATTGAGTAGCCAGGAGACAATGGCAAGACTCTAATTTCAGAGTGATACCGGTCAAAAGAGTTCCTAATGGCAAATGTTTCAGGGGTAGATTGTCACTGTTTATAACCGCATCAGTGTGGCCAAGCAAAGGTAAATACTTTATGCAAACCACATATCCATGCTATAAATTATTCTTCTCCCTGAGTTAACTGGGTTACTTGCTTTCCACGGAATTGATGAGGTCAAAAATTAAGCTGCGTGTACCCTAACATAGTTTAAGGGCAACACTGAAGAAGAAACATCTAGAATATGCACTGAAGGAAAAGGGTGTCAATGAATGAGTTTAACCAACCCCACCCACTCTTGGTTTCTTTTCTGGTCTCTGTTCCATGATGCCTTATTCCCAACTACATTGCAGATCCTGCTCACAGCGCCATACTCTTTGCACTGTTTGCTGAACCCAGGGTAGGCAAGGCGTGAGCTAAGAAGCTGGAAGGAGACTCGAGGAGCCATAGGAAGTGCAGACGCATTTCTTCTCTCCTGGCTGGCATGGCAGCCTTAACACAGCCTCTCTCCTGGCTGATGTAACAGCTGTAGCAGCAACCACAGCATGACCATAACATAATCTCACATAACATAACCATGATGCCACTCCAACGTAGCCCCAATGCAGCAGCAGCCAGGGCTTTCATGGTAAAACTCATACAGACCTATTGCACAAGTAGCCCGTGACCAAGCAAGGACCCCGTGACATGCACACTCAGCGCTATAAGTGATCTCAGCCGTTATACAACCATGCAATCACTGTTTACAGAACATGGGGCGAGAGAGTGTGAGAGCGTGGGGCAAGAGAGCCTGACTGGCACCATCTTGTTAATTTCCCCACACCCACGAAGAGGATGGTCTCTGTATTCGGCCTTCCCCTTGCCCAGTTAGCTTGCCTGTGACCATCCCCATTGCCTGTGTGATCCTTCTACTTGCTGCAGTGGTCCTTACTGCTGAATTTTCTTAGGAGATGGGAATCCTGACACCATTATTTTGGTGCCCAGAATCTTCTTGCTCTCAGGGTCTGTAGAATCCTAACCTGCAAAGCAGACTCTTCCAAATGAAAACATTCTCCCCTTCCCACAGTGGTGGACTTGATCATTTAAAAATCCTCAGTTCAAAGTGGGTAATGATGAATGCAAACCCTCTGAGGGTGTTTTTTCAAAATAGAGTGCATGGACAGACCAAGCCTGAAAACACATTCACAAGTGAGTAGTAATTGGCAAACATTGAAGACTACATAAAGAATAAAGGCGGGCTGCTAGCTGTCCCTTCCTGCCTTAGCCCATGGTTGAGTAACTGCTCCAGTGCTGCCTGGAGCCCATTTAATCTTCTCTACCTGAACTCCTTGTGTTCATAAATTATACTTTATTTACTCACAATCCCATTTCTCTGTAAAATAAAACAAAAAACTCCAAATTCTTTGGAGTTTGACTGAAGAAGCTTGCTCTCTATTTATTTGATTTGACTAGTAGAGAAAAATGAAGGATGCCTCTATGTTTTATGATAGAGAATTAAAGAATTCCAGAATTTTACAGCTGGTAGGGCCTCAAGGAACTCAAGCCAGAGAAATTTAAATGATTCATAACAGAATGAAGACTAGGACCTAAATGTCTCTGACTTTTCAGTTCTTGATGCTTATATGGTATCATGTATTACAGTACAAATTATATTGTGTAAAATTTTAAAGCAGGCTATTTGTAACATATTTAAAGTAAAAGTGCTTATGTTATTCGTAACTTGATTGAATAATATAAATCATGATATGCATATATACATAAAGTCTTGGGGAATCAGAGACTTAACTTTAAGTATACTTTCAATTTGCTCTTTTAAATTTGATATGCTTACAAATTTCAGGATAAGCAAAAGCTTTTGTGTCATCATCTCAGTATTAGGAAACTAGCCACAGTAAAACATCAATATCCATTTCATCCTTGGGTTTTAAATTGATGAGTGCTCTATTGTAAAATTAAAAATGAATTCAAAGATTTAGCAGAAGATGAGCCTGGATGAGACAAATGTTCCTTCCATGAGTAATTCTCAGATCTTAAACTAAATTAAGCACTACAGCATCACTGCCTATTTTATTCATTCATTCATTTCATAAGCATTTGTGAAGTATTTATTCTAAGCCAGATACCATGCTAGGCACTGAGAAACATACAAAGTGGCATTTATGCCTGGGCAGTGACTGTTATATCCTAACCATTATTTGTATTCTCCTCTTTTGTCAGGACGCACAACTAAACTGCGCTTTGGGCTCCGTTACCATGTTCTGGCCACAGAATGAAAGTAAAAGTGTTATGTGCCCCTTTCTATAAACAGGCCTGCTCTATAAATATATTCCTCATATGATTCCCGCATCTCTCTCTGTCTCATCTGTCACATACATGGAGAGGACGCGAAGGACCTAACAGAGAGAGGGGGATTGCAAGAAAATGGGAGCTTGGGTTCCTGAGCAGCTGAGTAAAACAGAGGTTCTTCCCATCACCATAAACCTACACTGGACTCTGACTCAAGCAAACAGTAAATTTCATTGTGTTACATCACTAAGATGCATTAACTGTTTGTTAGAGCAGTTGGTCAGCTATCCCAGTTTTGCTACATGTATAACAGCAGCATAATTAGTGGCTTGAGACAAACACTGTACTGTGTGTTGGCAATTTGGACAGGGCTCAGTAATCTCTTGCGGGGCTTCCCAGATGGTGCTAGCGGTAAAGAACCCGCCTGACAATGCAGGAGACATAAGAGACGTGGGTTCAATCCCTGGGTCAGGAAGACCCCCTGAAGAAGAAAATTGCAACGCACTCTAGTATTCTGGCCTGGAGAATCCCATGGACAGAGAGCCTGGCGGACAAACAGTCCATGGAGTCGCAAAGAGTCGGACGCAACTGAAGTGATTTAGCATGCAGCACAGAAATCTCACTGCTGGGCACGTTGTCGTTGCTTTTCAGTAGTTCAGTCATGTCCAACTCTTTGTGACCCCATGGACTGCAGGACTCCAGGCTTCCCTGTCCTTCACTATCTCCTGGAGCTTGCTCAAACTCATGTCTATTGAGTCGATGATGCCATCCGACCATCTGGTCCTCTGTTGTACACTTCTCCTCCTGGTTTCAATCTTTCCCAGCATCAGTTAGCTCTGTTTAAGTTAGCAAAAAGCCTTAGAGCTCATATAAAATTACTGTGTGCCACAATCCCAACCACCACTAGATGAAGACGCTGAAACTGAGGATTAGTCTTTCCTGATGTTGAGGCTTTATTCTTGATATTCCTCTAAAAAGAGACCAAAGTAATTGTGAAGATGCCTTGTATCTGCAGAATAATCGCAAATTACCATGGTCACATCAGCACAAAAGCCAGATTCTTCAGACAGATCCAAGAGGTTTATCTCCTGTGAGAGGTTGCTCAGAGACAGGGAAGCAATCTCCTCTGTTCCAATTACTATTGCTTCAAAATAAATCAGCTTGAAATGTAGCAGCTGCAACTACTTTTTATTATCTCATTGAATTTGGTGGGTCAAGAATTCAGATGGGGCACAGTTGGTACTGCTCCATGTTGTCTAGCCTTCAACTGGGGAGACCCAATGGCTTAGGCCTGAAATCATCTAAAGACCCATTCACTCATGTCTGGAGCCTGGATTGGAATGGCTTGAAAATGAGGATGGCCGACTGGAGATTCTACACTCCTACCTCTCTGTGTGGCCTGGCTTCCCCACAGCATGGCTGCCTCAGGGTTGTCAGTTTCAGGCACCAAAAGCCAGTGTTCTAGAAAAAAAGATAGAAGCTGCATTGCCTTTTTAAAATTCCTAGTTGGTTTTTTTTTTTTTTTTAATAATTAATTAATTAGTTTTTGGCCATACCACATGACGTGTGGGACCCTAGTTCTCTGACCAGGTATCAAACCCACATTCCTTGCATTGGAAGGACAGAGTCTTAACTGCCAGACTGTCAGGGAAGGCCTGAAGCTGCATTACCATTTATCGCCCAGCCTTAAGAGTCACACAAGTCGGTCCTGCCATACTCTATTGCTAAAAGAAATCAGTAGGCCATACAGATTCAAGGAGAGGGGACATAGACCTCTACCTCTCAATGGGAGAAGTGTCAAAGGATTTTGGAACCACGTTTGAAAGCCATCCAATTTTTTTTCTCATAGCTTATCTCTAATGTGCATTTCTCCTTTTCAGCTTGAGGACTTTGTTTGTCATTAGTCTGAGGCCCAGGGTGGGGTAAGAAGTAAGGGATGAGGAATATTTGCTCTGACTCATGATGTCGTCTTCAAAATATTTTATCCACGCTATGAGTCCTTTCCATTCACCGACAGCCTGAATGTTTTCAAGCTCAAAAGCCAGAAAGAGGCAGAAAGAACACTCTGCCTTTTGTTGCTGTAGTCCTTCCCTGAGGTAGAAAGTCTTACAGATAAACCTAACTACTAGAAGGGGTGGAAGACCAGAGGGCTAAGGGAAATACTGTGAGAGGGGAAAAAACCAGTTAATATTATTGAATGGAATTTTCTTTTATGTGTTTAACATGTAAATGCTATTCCACCAAACCTGCAACAAAACAAAACAAATACACAAAAATAAATACCTCTCCTGTAATTTTGCTAAGTAATACCACCATTCCTGTTTGGAATGGCCTCTTTCTGTGGGTATAACTTTGTGTCTCTCTTTCTTTTCAACTTTTTCTACAATTACATTTTGAAAGATTATTTTGTCCAATTTAATGAGCCCAATATCCTAGGAATGTTCTAGCAAGTCTAACGTATAGGAATATCTACCCTTTAAAGTATATCAGGGTCTATGGTGAAATCTCTCCTGCTGATCTCATACCATATGTAATCTGAATATAGTTCAGCTTTTCATCCTCTTCACTACATAGATCAGAGATATAAACCTATTTGGGCAAAGTGAGTTATCCAAGGACTAAATTCTTTGAACTCTCCAGAAAAACTCATTGACAGGCTAAGAACAACACGTACAGGTTTTTTTTTTCTTGGGATCTTTCAAGTCAGGAAAAAAAGCTTTTCTAGAAAAATAAAATGTGAATATTGATCAAAACAGATGTTGTTAGCAGTTCTGTAGCTATTTCATTCTGGATTCCTGAGCTATTCATTGGCCTGTAGTGTTTGTACTTTATGCCCATGTCTATTTCTGAGTTGGTTATGGCAAGTGGAGAATCTGAATCTATTAATTACTCCCATTCTTGAAACTGGGCTGGCAGGGGTGAAAAAAGGGGTTAGCTTCCTGGAAAATACTTGACTGCATGACATAGGGATGAATAGCTAGAGACGAGTAAGACTCTGTCATGGAGGAAGAAACGGGGAGTAGATACAACCAACCATATTTATTGCAAACAATAAAAAAAACACACACACACGCAAAACGGAAAACCTGAAGCATGTAGCTGGTGGGTCAGTACCGATGGCACATACCTATAAGCCTAACATTTATTCAAGAGATGGCTAAGCACTGGCTCAAAGAGTGAAGGAATAAACATGTTGCGTGCTGCTGATTCGGAGAAGGCAATGGCACCCCACTCCAGTACTCTTGCCTGGAAAATCCCATGAACGGAGGAGCCTGGTGGGCTACAGTCCATGGGGTCGCTAAGAGTCAGACACTACTGAGCGACTTCACCTTCACTTTTCACTTTCATGCATTGGAGAAGGAAATGGCAACCCACTCCAGTGTTCTTGCCTGGAGAATCCCAGGGACGGGGGAGCCTGGTGGGCTTCCGTCTATGGGGTCGCACAGAGTCGGACACGACTGAAGCGACTTAGCAGCAGCTGCTGATTGGACTCTGTACAACATCAGGGTAAAGGGCAAGGCAGCCAGTGAAGACACCAAAGTGGCCAAAGAGCTGCCTGCCAGCTTGTAGAGATTATCCAGAGGAAAAGTGAATTTCTTGATTGTTGATGTAGACAATACTAGCCTCTTGGGAAAATGATACCTGCTAGATTCTATATCAGCAGAAAGGAGAAAGTGTACCTAGTCTAAAGATACTAAAGGTAGATTCTTACTCCTATTTGGTGCAAATTCATATACATCGATGGCTACATACTTAAACCTATCTTAGACAATTTGGGCTTACAAATAGATCTACAAACAAATGGACAAATGGTCTTTGAGAATTGAACGTGCGGTTTCATATATGTGGGGCACTGTTCTTTGCTTCCGAGCTGAATGGATCTTTGAAACACCAGGCCCTTTCGGCAAGTGTGAGGCACCGGTGTTGAGAGGCTAACATTTGGGAGCCATTTTTCTTTGGAGCTAGAACAGGAGTTTGAATAAAATCCAGTCTGAGTCAGCTTCTAAACAAAGACGAAATTCAAGTTTACAAAGCTTACTTGCAAGCCGCTTATTTATATGTTTTTAACATTTGCCTTAAAAAGAAACATTGGTCTATAACTTCGTGAAATGCTGAGTTGAATACTCAGCAAAAGCAAACTTACACTGCTTTCAAAACTTGTCTTCCAAGCGGGGCTGGCAGCAGTGCTATGGTGACCATCCAGTACACAGAGCCCTGGAAGCCCTCCCCCTGGGGCGTTAAGGATCTTTTGTCCTTGGACAAGTCACTTCACTTCTTTAGGTCAGAGACTCACTTATTGGACAGCGTGCCCAAGGCACGGAAATATGTTGTTGTTGTTTTTTTTAATTTTATTTTATTTTTAAACTTTAGAATATGGTATTAGTTTTGCCAAACATCGAAATGAATCCGCCACAGGTATACCTGCGTTCCCCATCCTGAACCCTCCACCCTCCCCTCTCCCCTCTCCTCCCTCTGGGTCGTCCCAGTGCACCAGCCCCAAGCATCCAGTACCGTGCATCGAACCTGGACTGGTGACTCGCCTCATACATGATACTATACATGTTTCAACACCATCCCCCCAAATGTCCCCACCCTCTCCCACTCCCACAGAGTCCATAAGACTGTTCTATACATCAGTGTCTCTTTTGCTGTCTCGTACACAGGGTTATTGTTTCCATCTTTCTAAATTCCATATACATGTGTTAGTATACTGCATTGGTGTCTTTCTTTCTGGCTTACTTCACTCTGTACAGTAGGCTCCAGTCCCATCCATTTCATTAGAACTGATTCAAATGTATTCTTTTCAATGGCTGAGTAATACTCCATTGTGTATATGTACCACTGCTTTCCCATCCATTCATCTGCCGATGGGCATCTAGGCTGCCTCCATGTCCCGGCTATCACAAAGAGTGCTGTGACGAACATTGGGGTACACGTGTCTCTTTCCCTTCTGGTTTCCTCAGTGTGTATGCCCAGCAGTGGGATTGCTGGATCATAAGGCAGTTCTATTTCCAGTTTTTTAAGGAATCTCCACACTGTTCTCCATAGTGGCTGTACTAGTTTGCATTCCCACCAACAGTGTAAGAGGGTTCCCTTCTCTCCACACCCTCTCCAGCATTTATTGCTTGTAGACTTATGGATTACAGCCATTCTGACTGGCGTGAAATGGTACCTCATAGTGGTTTTGATTTGCATTTCTCTGATAATGAGTGATGTTGAGCATCTTTTCATGTGTTTGTTAGCCATCTGTGTATGTTAATGGCTATTTTCATCTGACTTTTAGAGTTGAGGAATCTGAGTACAGCTAAGCCACTTGTCACCAGTCGAACACTGAGTCAGTAGGCTAGGAATGGTCTGCATATCCCTTGACTCCTAGGCTAGGACTCTCTTTCTTCTCTTGTGTCTTTCAGAACGTAGCAGTAAACCTGGCTGTGTCTGATGAAAGGGCGTCCACTGTCGGTGCCACCCACGGATAAGCACTTCTGACTCTGTAGCTCCCACCTGGTATTTCTAGCGTTCAAGAAGGCTTTCCCTGTGGACCCCACCTGTCTCGGCATCTCTGAAGTACATTCTACAAGCAAGCACAGGACAGAAAAACATAATTCCTTGCAATGAACCAGTAACTCCTAAAACCCTGAACATGCTCAGAGAAGCATCACTTGGATTAGGGGCTTAAATGCATTAGTCTGAATGATCTGACTGACTTTGCATTATGTAATAAGGGCAAACCTCAGAATGATGGAAGCATTACTTTGCAAAGCTAGCTATAGCTTTCAGAAAGAAAGTTTAGCAGTAAGAGAGATGGCAATGTAAAAAGAAAATTTAATCTTTCAGCTAGCCTCTAATGCAATACAAGACACAGCAAGGCAAGTTCTTGATGTACTTAGGGCACTGGTAATAAAGAGAGGCAATAGGTCCAAGATCCACAATTCCCAGTGTAATTTCCTCCAGAGCAGTTTACAAAGATGGTTCGCTTTCACTGGGCCTTGAAACGCCTATCTCCTATCCTAAAGTGAAAGGTGCTCAGTCGTGTCTGACTCTTTGCAACCCCATGGACTACACAGTCCCTGGAATTCTCCAGGCCAGAATATAGGAGTGAGTAGCCTTTCCCTTCTGCACGGATCAAAGCCAAGTCTCCCACTTTGCAGGCGGATTCTTTACCAGCTGAGCCACAAGGTAAGCCCATCTCCCGTCCTAAGAAACCTTCAGTTATGAAAAGGAGCTCACATCACATGTGAAAAGCCTCCACTTCATCTTTTTCTTTTGTATGGAATACATTTTATACCTGCTTCACAGCTGAGAGAGGTAGAGTCCTGACCTCAGATGGTCACCATGGAGGATTACAACAACTCTCTATTTCATCGGGAGGATATTCAGTCATTAGGTTCTTGGGGTGATAATATTAATACCAGGCTCGCACCAGCCTATTGCTTCCAGAGCCTGAGCATCCTGAGAAGATGGCTCCGTGTGTCAGACCTGGCCTCCTCCTGGACGCTCTCTCCTTCCTTTCCACACATTCAGGGCCAACTGATTCTTCTGACAGGCTCAATACAGTAAGTCCCCTGCAACCTTCAAGTTGCAAACTTTCAGAAGTGTGAACGTGCGTTCCCACTTCCAGTTGTGTAAATTAGTTCATGTGTCTGTGAGATTACTGTACTGCAAGATTAAAAAATGTTTTCTTTGTCTTTTGTGTTTGTTTTTTATGTATTATTTGTGTGAAAAGTAGTATAAAATTATTACAGTACAGTACTATATAGTTGATTGTGTTAGTTGGGTACCTAGGCTAAGTTTGCTAGACTTATGAAAAAATTGGACTTAAGAATGAACTCTCAGAAGAGAACTGGTTCATATATAGGGGACTTACTGTATTGGCTCCTCAGGAGTTAAGTCTTTTTAACCTAACAACTCGGATGTACGTATGTACTTGTGCACGCTCAATTGTGTGCGACTCTTTGTGACCCCAAGGACTGTAGCCCATTAGTCTCCTTTGTCTATGGGATTTCCCAGGCAAGAATACTAGAGTGGGTTGCCATTTCCTTCTTCAGGGGATCTTCTCGACCCAGGGATCAAACCTGGGTCTCCTGCATTGCAGGCAACTCAGAATTGGGCCTCAATTCACACGGGCCTGGCCCTGCCCTTGCCTCTCCCATCCCAATGAGTTTTGACTTTGAGTCTTGGACATGAAATCTCTTCTGATTTTGCTTACCTAGGACCCAGCACCTTCTTCCTCTGCCCTGGTGTTCTCTATCCTCCAGTAGCTGAGAGTATGGGCCGAAGAGTCAGAGAAGCTCAGATTCTGGTCTTTGCTCTGTGTTCATCAATGGAATGACTTCAGGCAGAACTGTTCCTAGGAGGAGTCTGAGTTGCTCACCCACCCAATGGGGACAATAATAAAACTTATCTCAGAGAGTCAGAGAGTTGATATGAAGATGAAATGAGATACAGTATGTAAAGCACTTAGCACAGAGTCCATAAAAACTGCTTCGTAAGCTTAAGCTATTACTATTAATATCAATACAATATGCAGAAGTGTAGCAATTCTATTGCTCTGTGCTTTATTCGAATCTTTTTTTCTTGGGTGGAAATTTATATATTTCTCCAAAGCTTAAGATTTTTCTTAATTAATAGGTCAAATAGCAAGCATTTATGATGTAATTAAAAATGGTGCAAGATGAGGGGGAAAAAAAGGCCTTTTCTCCCAAAATTGGATTGTAGATTGTTTTTTAAGTCAGGAACTATGTTTGAAAGAGTTTTCAGATCTCCTTCACAACTGAGCCAAATGTAGAGTATCTGGGGAGAATGAATAGACTTTTTGATTGGTTTGAAACCAGAGCAAGGTATAAAGTCATATCTTATGACTAGAACTCAGCTGGAAATTTTGCACCTGCATGCTGAGAAAGGCAGAATAAGTAGTCTTCAGAAAGCAGTGACTGGAAGCCCACTCAACGCAGAGCCCCGTTAACTACATCATGCCTTTAGCCTAGGGCACCCTGACCACTGAGAACAGGACCAGGTGTTTGGCCGGCCCTCAGCTACTATACCCTGTATGCAAAACTCTGCCTTGAAATCAAATGCAAGCTGTCAGAAATGCTCAGAAAGAATCGCTCAGTTGATGAACAAAGTATTCTTCAAAACAGTGTAAATAAAACATTCTTGCTCATCATCTTCGATTCCTAATTTTTTATCAGACTATCTGGCAAGGGTAATACCCCAACAGATATAGCTTTTCTCTATCAGATACTCACTGAGAGACAGTCATCAGGGGTACAAAAAGGAGGAACAAGAGGAGCACACATCAACCACCAGCAGCAAAAAAACACGTTTTGGGTGTTTATGTGTCTGGAAAGTTTTGCATTTAAACACAATGAAGTTAATAAACACAGATTTATGAAATCCTGTCTTTCATCCACGAACTATGGCAGATTTGAAATACATGGATTCTATTTCTGAGTGTTGAAATTCAAAAGGATGGGAAAATCCCAGGACTAATTCTTAACCATAATCACAATTTTTACTGGTTTGGAGAATTATCTTGACATTTTTCCTCAATTGTATTTAGGCATCAGACTTCCCTGGTGGCTCAGAGCTAAAGAATCTTCCTGTAACACAGGATACACAGATTCAATCCCTAGGTTAGGAAAATCCCCTGTAGAAGGAAATGGCAACCCACTCTGGTATTCCTACCCTGGGAAATCCCATGGACAGAGGAGCCTAGTGAGCTAGTCCACGGAATTGCAAAATAATTGGACACAATTTAGCGACTAAATAACAACAATCCAAGTGTATGTTTTATTCTAGTCTTTTAACTATTAATAAAATAATCTGCACAGTCTATACAGGTTGCCTTGAATGTAGCCAGGGAAAGAAAAGATAAGACTATCAAGCATATTCCAAATGTTATTAGTAATTTGGTAACTTGAATATCTTGTCAAAGATGATCACCAAGAGCATGTATTCTTTGGAGCTGAAATTTTGCTCCAGATATTTAAGGGACAACACTGAAAACTCCAGAAGAAGAAAGTCTTTGCTTGGATTGTGTCTCATTGCCTGGATAAAATGATATTCAGTTATTATTGGCTTTATTGTTTACTGTGAAAGGTAAAGAGTGGATTTTTTTCACATGAGTTTCTGTATTTCAAGTATTCTGATATTTCCCAGATATTTTCATCTATCTTGGTCTCTTTTTATGGTAATGTTATATTGCCTTTGTTGCAAGGAATATCATGCAGTTGATAAAATCAGGTAAAAGACAATTTGTTTTGAAAAACTAAAAAGCTTTGTTTAAAAAAAAAGGTCTTAGTCTAATAAACCTTTCAGTGTCTGTTTTGGAATATCAGAACTGGTTACCTGAAAGAAGAGTTTTACAAACATAGTTCTTTCAAGCTGAGGTGTTTTGTGATATTTAAAGTATTAGATGTAAGCATGTCCTGGTGATGTTGTTTAATGCAAAGGAAGCAAAGCCCCAGACACTCAGCTTGCTGGCTAGCCACCAGGTAGGGGGTGAGACAGGCAGTTCCCAGGAGGCTCCCATATCACCCTATGTGCAATCGTGAGCATCTAAAGCATGCTTCCTTTAGAGGCCATCTCATACTCTTCATGCCAGCCATCTTTATGTGTCCACATGTTTCCTCCTAATCTAACCCTCTCATGGGCCAAATAGAGCACCAGGCAACCCGCCTGGGCTATACTGTCATTGAAATAGTCTGGAGAGAAATGGGATTCAATAGAACAGCACTCCTGGTTTCTTGCCCCTGCCCTTTCACACTCCTCCTCCCAGTCCATTCCTCTCTTTGATTGGCACACGGCATCTTTCAATCAACATGCCTTAAATGAAAAAGCCTAGGGACTTCCCTGGTGATCCGATGGTGAAGATCCTTGCTTCCAGTGCAGGGGATGCAAGTTCAGTCCCTGGTCTGGGAATTAAGATTCCACGTGTTGATCTCACGTGCTGCACATGGTATGGCCAAATAAGTAAATAAAAAGTAAATGGCAAGACTATTAAAAAGTTGGCTGTACTGGGTATTTCCTCTCTTTTCTTCCCTGTCCAAACATTCCGGTGCAGCAATACTAGATACTATGTATCTATATGTTCACAAAGCTGAAATTCAGGGTAGCAGGGCATAAATGGTGAAACGAATAAAGTATCAAATAAACAAACCAAACATCGGTTACATATCTAAGCCACATGCTCTAACCTAGCTCTCACTTAAAGTTGGTATCTTCATCTCCAGCTGACTGACTCCTCTTTCAAATCTTCAGAATTCAGGTAATTGTTCAGAACTCACGCAAGGAAAGGGGGCATCTTCAACTGGGCACCTCCAAATCCTGACAATTATGTGAATAGCTGTAATCCAAATTTTCAAGTTATCCCACCAATTTCCTTGGCCTGGAGATTTTCTCAGATAATGGAGTTTCACAGTAATTCTCAGGTCGACAGGGCTTGAGTCTTTAGTAAGAATCTGGAAGTGTTTCCTTTTGCTTCCTTATCGCTTTTATTAGGTGACATTTTAGTGGCTATAAAATAGTTGCAGTTTGTAAAACTTTATGATTATTTTGTCAGAATTAAGCCCTTTAAAAAAATATCCAATTTTCTACAACATAAAATTTCTCAGAAAAATTCTAGGATTAGACTATTTGTATATTAACTGTGTCTATCTGCAATTAAATTCTTATAAATGATTAGTGTTAGTCGCTCAGTTATGTCCAACTCTGTCCATGGGATTTCCTAGGCAAGAATACTGGAATGGATTACCATGTCTTCCTCGAGGGCATCTTCCCAACTCAGGGACTGAACCCAGGTCTCCTGCATTGCAGGCAGATTCTTTACCATCTGAGCCACCAGGGAAGCCCAGGAATACTGGAGTGGGGAGTCTATCCCTTCTCCAGGGGATCTTTCTGACCCTGGAGATCTTTACCATCTGAGCAACCAGAAAAGCCCCTATCAATGATTGGGTCCACATGTTTTAACTCCAGTTCATTTACTTCACAAACAATTGCTTATCCCATGGTTATTGGAAATCAGCCCCACTGAGTATAAAGAAATGATCGGATTTGCTCATACTCAGTGAAGCTGATTTCCAATAACCATGGGATAAGCAATGTTTTGTGAAGTAAATGAACTGGAGTTAGAACATGTAGACCCTTACTGAATGGGCTTGGAGCCATCACTTCACTTTTCTGGATGTGCTCATCCTACCTGGACCTTGAGAAAAATAACGTCAATTTGCCTGCCTCATAACACTGCTTGGAAGGTCTGGTGATGTGAACATTTGATGAAAAGGAAAGTGTTGTGCAAATTTCTTCACTAGTCCTGTGAAGTCTCGTGACTAGCTCTCCAAGTACCATTTCACACCATTGACCTCTTATTTTCTCTGAGATACCATAATGCTCATTTTCAGATTTTCTTCTACTACTTTGGCTTCTCCTTTAACATCTACTGAGCTGGTTTAGTGGATCCTTTCCTACCAAACCATTCTAGCCAGAGTTTCCCCAAAAAGAGCTAAGAGCTTGCAGGCAGATAGTTTATCTGGGCAGCAATCTTAGGGAGCAAGTTTGAGAAACAGGTTGAGTGCAGAAGGAAAATAAGGAAAGCTGGTGCCAGAATGAGTTGGGCACCACTTGGGAAATTAATCCTAGATCTTGCAGAAGCTTTTGAGGAACTTTATAAAAGGCACCTCGGAACTACCCGGGGATGCAATGGGGAAGCTTTTATCCATCACCTCCTGATCTTCCGTTGGTGATCCTCTGGGCAAGAGGTGCTCTTGACTTTTAGGTTACACTTACATGTGTTCTGCGTGGTTCCTGAGAGTGTTCCAGGCAGCACAACAGGGAAGATCCAGTGTGGGCTGCTAAGAGACTGTGTCAGCTTGCACATGTGCAAATCCTGTAGTAGGGAGCAAGGAACCGGTCACCATGACAGTGGCTGGAATAAGCAAGAGGTGAAGTGAACTAAAGTGGTGCAAAACAAGTGTAAATATATACATATCTAGATATTGAGAGGAGAAGGCAATGGCACCCCACTCCAGTACTCTTGCCTGGAAAATCCCATGGATGGAGGAGCCTGGTAAGCTGCAGTCCATGGGGTCGCTGAGAGTCGGACTCGACTGAGCGACTTCACTTTCACTTTTCACTTTCATGCATTGGAGAAGGAAATGGCAACCCACTCCAGTGTTCTTGCCTGGAGAATCCCAGGGACGGGGGAGCCTGGTGGGCTTCCGTCTATGGGGTCGCACAGAGTCGGACACGACTGAAGTGACTTAGCAGCAGCAGCAGATATTGAGATTCCTAGATCCTCTTCTCAATATATTATACTCTTTCCAAAGTGATCGCATCAATTCTTATAGCTGAAATGATCATATATAAATATGTTATTCCCAAATGTGTATCATTAGCTCAGATTACATTTCTGAATTTCATATTCATTTATTTGATTTTATGGCAAGGCATCAACTCTAGAATATTTCAAGGAATACAGGTACGTGTAGAAGTAACTCTTGATCTTTCCCTACCAATCTCTTCCCTTCCTCATTCTCAGCGGCTTAGCAAATAGTATTTCCAACTGCTTAAGCAAATGCTTTACTTCTCTTTTGCTGTGTAACACATTACCACCAAATTTAGAGGTTTAAAAGAATGATTCAGCTCTCAGTTTCTATGTGTAAGGGATTCAGAAGCAGCTTAGCCTGGTGATTTTGGCTTGGGGTCATCACATTGCAGGCAAGGTGTTGGTGGTCTGCAGCTATTCCAAGGCTTGACTAAGGTCTGGGAGACTCTCTTCCAAGCTGTACCTCTCGTGTGGATCTTAGCAAGAAGCCTTAGTTCCTCGATAGCTGTTGGCAGGAAGCCTCCGTTTCCTGTCACCTGGGTCCCTTCATGGGGCTGCTTTGCCCAGAGTAACTGACCCATGGGGGCAGGAACAAGGTAGAAGCTACAATGTTGTTTTTGACGCTACCTTGGCAGTCACAGGCCATCATGTTTTCCATATTCCACTGGTCACACAGACCAACCCTATCAAGTGTGGAAGCCAGTAACACGGGGTGTGATTACCAGGAGGTAGGGAAAATTGAGGCCCACGAGGGAAGCTGCCGCCTACTGCACGAAACCTGAGTGTAATCTTTGATCTTTCTTCTTCCTAGCTTTATTGTCTCAAGACTTGTTGATTTATCTTCAAAACATCTCTCAAACCTGTTGATTTCCTCTCTCTCTTCACTGCTGTGTCTCCAAGCAAGTCCGGTATAATATCTTGCTTGGACTATAGCCTTCTACCTGGATTTTTTGTCTTTACTCATGCTTCCTTCGAATTTTTTCCTTAGAGTAGCCAGAGTAATTTTTTTTTTGAGGTGCATGCATACACAGCGTGTGTGTGTGTGCGTGCGTGCTGTACTCAGTCATGTCAGATTCGTTGCCACCCCATGGACTGTAGCCCACCAGGCTCTTCTGTCCATAGACTTTTCCAGGCAAGAATACTGGAGTATTGCCATTTCCTTCTTCAGGGGATCTTCTCAACCCGGGGATGAAACCTGCATCTCTTGTGTCTGCTTCAATGGCAGGTGCGTTCTTTATCACTTGAGACACCTGGGAAGCCATATATACATTCTTTTATAGATTTTTTTCCCATTATAGTTCATTATAAGATACTGAATATAGGTTGAATATAGTTCCAAGTGCTATACAGGACCCTGGTGCTGATCTGTTTTATATAGTAATTTAACACTTTTATTTTATTTTATATTGGTGTATAGTTAATGTACAGTGTTGTGATAGTGTCAGGTGTACAGCAAAGTGATTCAGTTGTACATCTATCCATTCTTTTACATATTCTTTCCCTGTATGTTATTATAAAATATTGAGTACAATTCCCTGTGCTATTATACTAGGTCCTTGTTCGTTATCTGCTGCTGCTGCTGCTGCTGCTAAGTCGCTTCAGTCATGTTCGACTCTGTGCAACCCCATAGATGGCAGCCCACCAGGCTCCCCCGTCCCTGGGATTCTCCAGGCAGGAACACTGGAGTGGGTTGCCATTTCCTTCTCCAATGCATGAAAGTGAAAAGTGAAAGTAAAGTTGTTCAGTTGTGTCCGACTCTTAGTAATCCCATGGACTGCAGCCCACCAGGCTCCTCTGTCCATGGGATTCCCCAGGCAAGAGTACTGGAGTGGGTTGCCATCGACTTCTCTATGTTGGTTATCTATTTTTTATTTAATAATATGCAGCTGTTAATTTCTTATGGTATAGTTTCTATCTCTCCCTCCTTACATACCCTCTCCACCAGCCACCATCACACGTATTCTTTTTGACCAGTCAGTCAGTTAGTTCACTTGCTCAGTCATGTCCGACTCTTTGCGACCCCATGAATCACAGCATGCCAGGCCTCCCTGTCATTCACTAACTCCTGGAGTGCACTTAGACTCACGTCCATCAAGTCGGTGATGCCATCCAGACATCTCATCCTCTGTGGTCCCCTTTTCCTCCTGCCCCAATCCCTCCCAACATCAGAGTCTTTTCCAGTGAGTCAACTCTTTGCATGAGGTGGCCAGAATACTGGGGTTTCAGCTTTAGCATCATTCCTTCCAAAGAACACCAAGGACTGATCTCCTTTAGAATGCACTGGTTGGATCTCCTCGCAGTCCAAGGGACTCTCAAGAGTCTTCTCCAACACCACACTTCAAAAGCATAATTCTTCAGTGCTCAGCTTTCTTCACCATCCAACTCACATCCATACATGACTACTGGAAAAACCATAGCCTTGACTAGACAGACCTTTGTTGGCAAAGTAATGTCTCTGCTTTTGAATATACTATCTAGGTTGGTCATAACTTTCCTTCCAAGGAGTAAGCGTCTTTTAATTTCATTGCTGCAGTCACCATCTGTAGTGATTTTGGAGCCCCAAAAAATAAAGTCTGACACTGTTTCCACTGTTTCCCCATCTATTTCCCATGAAGTGATAGGACCAGATGCCATGATCTTCATTTTCTCAATGTTGAGCTTTAAGCCAACTTTTTCACTCTCCTCTTTCACTTTCATCAAGAGGCTTTTTAGTTCCTTTTCACTTTCTGCCATAAGGGTGGTGTCATCTGCATATCTGAGGTTATTGATATTTCTCACAGCGAATGTTGGCAATTTGATCTCTGGTTCCTCTGCCTTTTCTAAAACCAGCTTGAACATCTGGAACTTCATGGTTCACGTATTGCTGAAGCCTGGCTTGGAAAATTTTGAGCATTACTTTACTAGCATGTGAGATCAGTGCAAATTGTGCAGTAGTTTGACCATTCTTTGGCATTGCCTTTCTTTGGGACTGGAATGAAAACTGATCTTTTCCAGTCCTGTTGCCACTGCTGAGTTTTCCAAATTTGCTGGCATATTGAGTGCAGCACTTTCACAGCATCATCTTTTAGGATTTGAAATAGCTCAACTGGAATTCCATCGCCTCCACTAGCTTTGTTCATAGTGATGCTTCCTAAGGCCCACTTGACTTCACATTCCAGGATCTCTGGCTCTAGGTGAGTGATCACACTATTATGATTATCTTAGTCATGAAGATCTTTTTTGTACAGTTCTTCTGTGTATTCTTGCCACCTCTTCTTAATATCTTCTGCTTCTGTTAGGTCCATACCATTTCTGTCCTTTATTGAGCCCATCTTTGCAAGAAATGTTCCCTTGGTATCTCTGATTTTCTTGAAGAGATCTCTGGTCTTTCCCATTCTGTTGTTTTCCTCTATATCTTTGCACTGATCACTGAGGAAGGCTTTCTTATCTCTTCTTGCTATTCTTTGGAACTCTGAGTTCATATGCTTATATCTTTCCTTTTCTCCTTTGCTTTTTTTTTTAAATTTTATTTTATTTTTAAACTTTACATAATTGTATTAGTTTTGCCAAATATCAAAATGAATCCGCCACAAGTATACATGTGTTCCCCATCCTGAACCCTCCTCCCTCCTCCCTCCCCATACCATCCCTCTGGGTCATCCCAGTGCACTAGCCCCAAGCATCCAGTATCGTGCATCGAACCTGGACTGGCATCTCGTTTCATACATGATATTTTACATGTTTCAATGCCATTCTCCCAAATCTTCCCACCCTCTCCCACTCCCACAGAGTCCATAAGACTGTTCTATACATCAGTGTCTCTTTTGCTGTCTCGTACACAGGGTTATTGTTACCATCTTTCTAAATTCCATATATATGCATTAGTATACTGTACTGGTGTTTTTCCTTCTGGCTTACTTCACTCTGTACAGTAGGCTCCAGTTTCATCCACCTCATTAGGACTGATTCAAATGTTTTCTTTTTAATGGCTGAGTAATACTCCATTGTGTATATGTACCACTGCTTTCTTATCCATTCATCTGCTGATGGACATCTAGGTTGCTTCCATGTCCTGGCTATTATAAACAGTGCTGCGATGAACATTGGGGTACACGTGTCTCTTTCCCTTCTGTTTTCCTCAGTGTGTATGCCCAGCAGTGGGATTGCTGGATCATAAGGCAGTTCTATTTCCAGTTTTTTAAGGAATCTCCACACTGTTCTCCATAGTGGCTCACAGCTATTTGTAAGGCCTCCCCAGACAGCCACTTTGCTTTTTTGCATGTCTTTTTCTTGAGGGTGGTCTTGCTCTGTGTCTCCTGTACAATGTCACGAACCTCTTTCCATAATCCATCAGGCACTCTATCTATCAGATCTAGGCCCTTAAATCTATTTCTCACTTCATAAGGGATTTGATTTAGGTCATACCTGAATGGTCTAGTGGTTTTCCCTACTTTCTTCAATTTAAGCCTGAATTTGGCAATAAGGAGTTCATAATCTGAGCCACAGTCAGCTCCTGGTCTTGTTTTTGCTGACTGTATAGAGCTTCTCCATCTTTGGCTGCAAAGAATATAATCAATCTGATTTCAGTGTTGACCATCTGGTGATGTCCATGTGTAGAGTCTTCTCTTGTGTTGTTGGAATAGGGTATTTGCTATGACCAATGCGTTCTCTTGGCAAAACTCTTTTAGCCTTTGCCCTGTTTCATTCTGTATTCCAAGGCCAAATTTGCCTGTTACCCCAAGTGTTTCTTGACTTCCTACTTTTGCATTCTGGTCCCCTATAATGAAAAGGACATCTTTTTTGGGTGTTAGTTCTAAAAGGTCTTGTAGGTCTTCATAGAACCATTCAACTTCAGCCTCTTCAGCATTACTGGTTGGGGGCATAGACTTGGATTACTGTGATATTGAATGGTTTGCCTTGGAAATGAACAGAGATCATTCTGTCATTTTTGAGATTGCATCCAAGTACTGCATTTCGGACTCTTCTGTTGACCATGATGGCTACTCCATTTCTTCTGAGGGATTCCTGCCCACAGTAGTAGATATAATGGTCATCTGAGTTAAATTCACCCATTGCAGTCCATTTTAGTTCGCTGATTCCTAGAATGTCTACATTCACTCTTGTCATCTCTTGTTTGACCACTTCCAATTTGCCTTGATTCATGGACCTGACATTCCAGGTTCCTATGCAATATTGCTCTTTACAGCATCGGACATTGCTTCTATCACCAGTCACATCCACAACTGGGTATTGTTTTTGCTTTGGCTCCATCCCTTCATTCTTTCTGGAGTTATTTCTCCACTGATTTCCAGCAACATATTGGGCACCTACCGACCTGGGGAGTTCTTCTTTCAGTATCCTATCATTTTGTCTTTTCATACTGTTCATAGGGCTTTCAAGGTAAGAATACTGAAGTGGTTTGCCATTCCCTTCTCCAGTGGACCACATTCTGTCAGACCTCTCCACCATGACCTGCCCATCTTGGGTGGCCCCACACAGCATGGCTTAGTTTCATTGAGTATGACAAGACTGTGGTCCATGTGGTTAGACTGACTAGTTTTCTGTGATTACGGTTTCAGTGTGTCTGCTCTCTGATGCCCTCTTGCAACATTTACCGTCTTGGGTTTCTCTTACCTTGGACGTTGGGTATCTCTTCATGGCTGCTTCAGCAAAGCACAGCTGCTGTTCCTTACCTTGGACAACGGGTATCTCCTCACGGCCACCCCTCCTGACCTTGGACCTGGGGTTTGCTCCTCTCGGCTGCCGCCCCTGACCTCGGGCGTGGGGTAGCTCCAACTTTGCCTAATCATCAGTTATCAGATTAAATTTTAGGATGACCTTGCCTAACTCCCCAATTTGGTCCCATTCTCTTAATTTCTAGATCTTTCCCAAGTTTGTGACCATTATTAGCATTTATCATTATAAATGTTCTGTGTCTGTTTGACATCCATCTCAGTGGGCAGAATGTTGCCAATTTTGCTCACACGTGTCTATCCACTGACACGCACAATACTTAGCATAGCATAGTTATTAGCTAAACAGTTGTTGAGTAAATGAATGCTTTACCAAAGAAAGTCTTCCTTCTTTCATAGTTTAAACAAAAAGTGGTCCTGTCTCTCTATGTCAAAATTTCCCATGAGATATGAATGACTGTTTATCAAAGAATAAAGAAGAATTCTGCTAAAGGAAATAAAATCTGGGTCACTGTCCTCATTGCTATAAACTGAATTGAACAAGATACAAGCAACCAGAAAGATAACAAACACAAATAGAAACAAACAAGAAGATATTTCAAATGAGGCCACTGAGCTCACGAAGCATGTTGTTCTAGATGAAAATGTCCACGTAGAGCTGTGATACAGTTAAGGAGTTCAAGTCAAAGTGAAAAACAAATGACTTTATGTGGAATGTTTTGCTTTATGGATCATTTATCTATCCACAGTGACAAAACAAAGATAAAGCCAACATCTTCGAAAAGTTCATTGCTTCATCTACCATATTCTGAGCTGCTGCTGCTGCTGCTGCTAAGTCACTTCAGTCGTGTCCAACTCTGTGCGACCCCATAGACGGCAGCCCACCAGGCTCTGCCATCCCTGGGATTCTCCAGGCAAGAACACTGGAATATTCTGAGCATGATGAATCAAAGACAATCTTTCGACAAAACAATCCTTTTTTTCATTCTTAATGGTATCAATCTGTGCTTCCCAGGTGGCAAAGAGGCAAAGAATCAGCCTGCCAATGCAGGAGATTCAGGAGAGGCAGATTCGGTCCCTGGGTTGGGAAGATCCCCTAGGGGAGGGCATAGTAACCCACACTAGTATTCTTGCCTGGAAAATTCCATGGACAGTGGAGCCTAGCAGGCTACAGTCCATGGGATCGCAAAGAGTTGTACACACCTGAGCAAATGAGCACACGCATCAAGCTGAAGGTTCTCATACACAGAAAAGCTGAAATGTTCACACATGATCTTCACACAATAGACCACTCGGGGACCTCCCTAGTGGTCCAGTGGTTAAGACTCTGCACTTCCACTGCAGGGGACGCAGGTTCAATCCCTGGTCAGGGAACTAAGATCCCGCTGGTGCTAAGTGCAGTTCAGAAAGATTAAAAAAAAAAAAAATCGGCCATTCAGATGAGAGCATTTCAAACTTTCACAAGCTATAGCTTGCTGGAAGAATTTCCCATCCTCTGTCATCACTCGTGTTTTTCACCCACAAACACTGCTTTTCAGCATTATAGAGCTCTTACCCTTTTTTTTAGGAGGATCAGGTTTTTTTTTTTCTTTAAAATTCATTTACTATTTACACAATGTCATTTGTGTGACGGTAAAATGCCTTAAAATATTATCTCTTCTCTCCTTCTTTCCTCCATCTTCCCATTCACCTCCCTTCATCCCTTTTAACCACCCACACATCAACCTGGGGCATCCTAATGCATTTAACGATCATTTTTCAAATTCATCCCTGTACAAATTGTTACTTCTATAAACACTTAACGAACCTAGCTGATGAAGGGAGGAAATGACCTGCTTTAAACCTAGGAAGGACCAATTATAACCATTTCATCTATATATAACCAAAATAGATTTCTCTTGCAATTGCTGAAGTGAGAACTAAAACTTCTTTGAGAATATGAACTTTCCGTTTCCTCTATGATTTCTCATAGCTTAAAGAAGCAAACTTTAAAAAAGTTACCCTTCCACGGTCAGTTGAGACCTAACTCCTTGGAATGAACATATAATTTCTTAGAAGGTGATGAAAGAAACAGTAAAAAGAAAATGAATTTCAGCACTTGGTCATATAAAACATCTCTGGAAGCTCTCACTACATCTGCAAAGTTGATCTGGCCTAATGAGCAAGCAAACGTTTCCTTAAATAAAGGGAAATATATATTTTTTAAATTCAATATGCCATTTAAATTGAGTTACAAATACCTTACAGAAACAGCTGAGGGTTCCAAAACAATTTTTTAATGTGTTTCGGAATTATTGATAGAATGAGACCTTAAAAAATATGAAAGAGGACTTGTTGATAGAATACACATGTTACTATGGTGATATTTTTGGATCATACTGTTCGCCAGGAACATGGTGTAATTCTGGCTAATTTCAGTTCCAATTAAATGGTGTTGTGACAAAACAGAAATGTCTCTAGGTCACATCAGTGTGATTTGCACTGGGAAATTACATTATTTTTCATTAGAAACATCAGCTACAAGGCATGACTACACAGCTTCATAAATCTTTATGATTTAGAAATGGAAAAATGCGCTCTTGTAATGTAATCACTATTAACAAGTGTCCTACATTCTCAGGATAGTAGTTTGTAACTAGAAAACAACTTGAAGCTTCACCCTTCTAACTACTACTCCAACACCTCCCTATCAGAGTTCCAATTATTAGTTGCTGAGTCGTGCAGCCCTCCCAAAGAACCAGCGAGGGTGGATTCTGGATCACAGCTTTCTTGAAGTACAAGAAGGCAAGATTTCAGTGCAAATCTCTTAAGAAAATTTTCTCATAGGATAGAATCTAAGACTGTGCTTTATTTGATGTCTTTGTGTGGGTTTGCAAAAAACACTGGGGAGATGAGTCTACTGCTTCTGTACAATGGAGTGATGAAAGCCACTGGTCCCACTATTTACTCCATAATATTTGGTGACTGGGTACCTGGGAGCTAATCCAAATGCACACTTACTTGATGTCAATGATGTTCAGAATGTTCAGGTGTTAAGAAGGAGGTATAACAAGATGTTGATTTTAATGGTATTTTTTGCTTCTCTTCTGAATATGGGCTTCTAGATAGCCCTTTATATTTCTCAAGGATAAACTAAACTGGTACTTCCCAATGCCCTGCAGATGGAAGACATAGAAAACAATCATATCTGTACAGCACATCTGGGCAGGTAGATGAAGCTGTTTGAGGCTGAGGTGACCTACTGACCTTTTGAAGACTCCAGGCACAACCACCTCCAGGAGATTGAGGTGATCAATATCCCAGAGAGCCCATGAACTGTGACATCTGAGTGTGCTGTGGCTGAATAATGGAAAGTTCTGGCTCCCAATCTGTTTTCCCATCTTCTCCACAGATGCCTGCAGCTATTTCCTCTGAATCCAAATAAATCACCTGCGCTAATCTAAATTGCACAACCCATCCAAAATTTATAAACAGCTTATGCCACTCATTTGAGCATTACTTTACTAGCGTGTGAGATGAGTGCAAATTGGGCAGTAGTTTGACCATTCTTTGGCATTGCCTTTCTTTGGGACTGGAATGAAAACTGACATTTTCCAGTCCTGTGGCCACTGCTGAGTTTTCCAAATTTGCTGGCATATTGAGTGCAGCACCTTCACAGCATCATCTTTTAAGATTTGAAATAGTTCAACTGGAATTCCATCACCTCCACTAGCTTTGTTCATAGTGATGCTTCCTAAGGCCCACTTGAGTTCACACTCCAGGATCTCTGGCTCTAGGTGAGTGATCACACCATCGTGATTATCTTGGTCGTGATGGTCTTTTTTGTACAGTTCTTCTGTGTATTCTTGCCACCTCTTCTTAATATCTTCTGCTTCTGTTAGGTCCATACCATTTCTGTCCTTTATTGAGCCCATCTTTCCATGAAATGTTCCCTTGGTATCTCTGATTTTCTTGAAGAGATCTCTAGTCTTTCCCATTCTGTTGTTTTCCTCTATTTCTTTGCACTGATCACTGAGGAAGGCTTTCTTTTTTTTTTTTTAAAGGCTTGTGCTACCTGATTTCTTTCTCCAGAGTGCAGGGATTCTGGCTAAATGCTTTACTGTCTACTAAGGAAGTCACCATCCATAGATACATTACCTATTCCTTTTTTTTTTTTTTTCTATAATCTTTTTTTTCCTTTTATTTTTTTTAATTTTATTTTATTTTTAAACTTTACATAATTGTATTAGTTTTGCCAAATATCAAAATGAATCCACCACAGGTATACATGTGTTCCCCAACCTGAACCCTCCTCCATCCTCCCTCCCCATACCATCCCTCTGGGTCGTCCCAGTGCACTAGCCCCAAGCATCCAGTATTGTGCATCGAACCTGGACTGGCATCTCGTTTCATACATGATATTACACATGTTTCAATGCCATTCTCCCAAATCTTCCCACCCTCTCCCTCTCCCACAGAGTCCATAAGACTGTTCTATACATCTATACATTATCTCTTCTTGCTATTCTTTGGAACTCTGCATTCGGATGCTTATATCTTTCCTTTTCTCCTTTGCTTTTCACTTCTCTTCTATTCACAGCTATTTGTAAGGCCTCCCCAGACAGCCATTTTGCTTTTTTGCATTTCTTTTCCACTCCTTGGAAGGAAAGTTATGACCAACCTAGATAGCATATTCAAAAGCAGAGACATTACTTTGCCAACAAAGGTCTGTCTAGTCAAGGCTATTTTTTCCAGTAGTCATGTATGGATGTGAGAGTTGGACTGTGAAGAAAGCTGAGCACTGAAGAATTGATGCTTTTGAAGTGTGGTGTTGGAGAAGACTCTTGAGAGTCCCTTGGACTGCAAGGAGATCCAACCAGTCCATCCTAAAGGAGATCAGTCCTAGGTGTTCTTTGGAAGGAATGATGCTAAAGCTGAAACTCCAGTACTTTGGCCATCTCATGCGAAGAGTTGACTCATTGGAAATGACCCTGATGCTGGGAGGGATTGGGGGCAGGAGGAGAAAGGGACGACAGAGGATGAGATGGCTGGATGGCATCACTGACTTGATGGATGTGAGTTTGAGTGAACTCTGGGAGTTGGTGATGGACAGGGAGGCCTGGCGTGCTGCAGTTCATGGGGTTGCAAAGAGTCGGACATGACTGAGTGACTGAACTGAACTAAACTATGCCACTCATTATCAAAAAATCAAGCAATCCAATCAAAAAAGATCTAAACAGCTTTTTCTCCAAAGAAGACCTGCTGCTGCTGCTAAGTTGCTTCAGTCGTGTCCGACTCTGTGCGACCCCATAGATGGCAGCCCACCAGGCTCCCCCATCCCTGGGATTCTCCAGGCAAGAATACTGGAGTGGGTTGACATTTCCTTCTCCAATGCATGAAAGTGAAAAGTGAAAGTGAAGTCGCTCAGTCGTGTCCAACTTTCAGCGACCTCATGGACTACAGCCTACCAGCTTCCTCCATCCATGGGATTTTCCAGGCAAGAGTACTGGAATGGGGTGCCATTGCCTTCTTCCGAAAGAAGACCTATGGATGGCCAAAAAAGCACATGAAAAGATGTTCAACATCACTAATTATTACAGAAATGCACATCAAAACAGCAATGAGGTGTCACCTCACAGCAGTCAGGATGGCCATCACCAAAAAATCTACAAACAATAAATGCTCGAAAGGGTGTGGAGAATAAAGGACCGTCCTGCTCTGTTGGTGGGAATGTAAATTCTTACAGTTTCTATGGAGAATGGTATGCTGTTGTGCTCTTTATGACTGTTGTGTGAATCTTTATGACTTCATGGACTGTAGCCCACCAGGTTCCTCTGTCCATGGGATTTTTCAGGCAAGAATACTGCAGTGGGTTTTCATTTCCTACACCAAGGGATCATTGTGACCCAAGGGAGTGAACCTGCATCCCCAGCATCCCCTTCATTGGCAGACGGATTCCTTACCACTCAGCCACCTGTGAAGCCCTCATGAAGAATGTTATAGAGGTTCCTTAAAAAACTAAAAATAGAGCTTTATATTTCTGAGTAGAGTGAAACCTATTACTGAACGTAATTCTCTCTTGATTCAGTAGTTAGTGGGGCCTCATATCTCCAAAGAATAAAGGGTATTCTATTCAACTTTATTGCCTATAATGTGTGCATGTCATGCTTTCTCTCCTTTTCACAAACAAACACACACTGGTATGGGTTCAGTTTCTGCACATGTGCAACCTATATATATATATATTCACACTCATGCGTATATGTCTACAATCCTTAATGGGAAAATATGCTCTAAACAAAATTTATGGAAACAAGAACTCTATAGGTTTCACAGTGGCGAGAGATTATAAATCATATTTATCTTATTTTAAATACTCTTTCTTTCCTTTAGCATTTTTGCTCCATAGATTCAAACGAGATTTAGTACTTTATGTTCTTGAGAATAGACAATTCCATGGGTTTCATCTCCTGAATAATCTTGAAACCAATCAGTAAAAATAATTTTATACCAAAGAGAAAAAACAGACTCTGTTTCCCAGAGTTTTATAGACAGCTTCATTTCTTTTTTCCCAAAGTACTTCTGTCTATGACTGTCTTTATCTGGTAACTGGGAAGATTCCAATGCCATAGGACTAAGAAAATAAAATCAAAGAATATTAAAGCTGGAAAAAAATCTCAGAGATTAACTTGTTTAACCCAATAATTAAAAAATAAACTTTAGAAATTAACTTGTTTAACCTTATAATTTTGAAAAAGAGGTAACTAACATGGAGAGATTAAATGATTTTCCCTCTCAGCTAATCAGTAGCAGAACTAGGACAGAAATTTAGATATTCTGGCTTCCAACTTGGAGCTTTTGCTGGTGTACCTGCTATTTCTCATTACTTGAAAGTTAAAGGGTTCAATGAGATGAAAAGATAAGAAAATTAAAAATGTAGCTTTTCATTGTGTTTTTTCTGAATCTTCTTCTAGTAAGGAATATACTAGCAATATTTACATATTCGTTTGTTTATCTGAGTAAATAAATGCTATTTTGGAGAATGTATTTATTGGAAAAATACACCAGGTAGCTAGTAAAGTAATGCTCAAAATTCTCCAAGCCAGGCTTTAGCAATACATGAACCGTGAACTTCCTGATGTTCAAGCTGGTTTTAGAAAAGGCAGAGGAACCAGAGATCAAATTGCCAACCTCTGCTGGATCATGGAAAAAGCAAGAGAGTTCCAGAAAAACATCTATTTCTGCTTTATTGACTATGCCAAAGCCTTTGACTGTGTGGATCACAATAAACTGTGGAAAATTCTAAAATAGATGGGAATACCAGACCACCTGACCTGCCTTTTGAGAAACCTATATGCAGGTCAGGAAGCAACAGTTGGAACTGGACATGGAACAACAGACTGGTTCCAAATAGGAAAAGTAATACGTCAAGGCTGTATATTGTCACCCTGCTTATTTAACTTATATGCAGAGTACATCATGAGAAACACTGGGCTGGAAGAAGCACAAGCTGGAATCAAGATTGCTGGGAGAAATATCAATAACCTCAGATATACATATGACACCACCCTTACAGCAGAAAGTGAAGAGGAACTAAAAAGCCTCTTGATGAAAGTGAAAGAGGAGAGTGAAAAAGTTGGCTTAAAGCTCAACATTCAGAAAACACAGATCATAGCATCTGGTCCCATCCCTTCATGGGAAATAGATGGGGAAACAGTGGAAAGAAACAGTGTCAGACTTTATTTTTGGGGGCTCCAAAATCACTGCAGATGACGATTGCAGCCATGAAATTAAAAGACTCTTACTCCTTGGAAGGAAAGTTATAACTAACCTAGATAGCATGTTCAAAAGCACAGACATTAGTTTGCCAACAAAGGTCCATCTAGTCAAGGCTATGGTTTTTCCTGTGGTCATGTATGGATGTGAAAAAGTTGGACTGTGAAGAAGGCTGAGCACCGAAGAATTGATGCTTTTGAACTTCGGTGTTGGAGAAGACTCTTGCGAGTCCCTTGGACTGCAAGGAGATCCAAGCAGTCCATTCTGAAGGAGATCAGCCCTGGAATTTCTTTGGAAGGAATGATGCTAAAGCTGAAACTCCAGTACTTTGGCCACCTCATGCGAAGAGTTGACTCATTGGAAAAGACTCTGATGCTGGGAGGGATTGGGGGCAGGAGGAGAAAGGGACGACAGAGGATGAGATGGCTGGATGGCATCACTGACTCGATGGATGTGAGTTTGAGTGGACTCTGGGAGTTGGTGATGGACAGGGAGGCCTGGCGTGCTGTGATTCATGGGGTCACAAAGAGTCGGACACGACTGAGAGACTGAACTGAACTGAGTCAACTATCAAGAGTTTGTTGGTTTGGCTTGTGTATGAGGACTAGGCATATAATTTGTATTTAGAAAAAGACATAGAATTTGTATCCAGAAAAAGGTTGTGAGAGTTCTAGTGACTTTTTAAAAAATTCTTACATAATATGGTCTAAGAGATGATGCTGTGAAAGTGCTACATGGAATATGAGAGCAAATTTGGCCACAGGACTGAGAGTGGCCACAGGACTGGAAAAGGTCAGTTTTCATTCCAATCCCAAAGAAAGGCAATGCCAAAGAAGGTTCAGACTACTGCACAATTGCACTCATCTCACATGCTAGCAATGTAATACTCAAAATTCTCCAAGCTAGGCTTCAACAGTACATGAACTGCGAATTTCCAGATGTTCAAATTGGATTTAGGAAAGGCAGAGGAACCAGATATCAAATTGGAATCAAGATTGCCAATAACCTCAGATATCAGATGATACAATGCTTATGGCAGAAAGCAAAGAGGAACTAAAGAGCCTCTTGATAAAAGTGAAAGAGGAGAGTGAAAAAGCTGGCTTAACACCCAACGTTAAAAAACTAAGACCATGGCATCTGGTTCCATCACTTTGTGCAAATAGATATGGAAACAATGGAAACAGTGAGACACTTTATTTTCTTGGGCTCCAAAATCACTGCAAATGGTGATGGTAGCCATGAAATTACAAGGTGCTTGTTCCTTAGAAGAAAAGCTATGACCAACCTAGACACCATATTAAAAAGCAAAGGTATTACTTTGCCAACAAAGGTCCATCTAGTCAAAGCTATGGTTTTTCCAGTAGCCATGTATGAATGGGAGAGTTGGACCATAAAGAGAGCTGAGCACCAAAGAATTGATGCTTTTGAACTGTGGTGTTGGAGAAGACTCCTGAGAGTCCCTTGGACTGCAAGGAGATCAAACCAGTCAATCGTAAAGGAAATCAGCTCTGAATATTCATTGGAAAGACTGATGCTGAAGCTGAAGCTCCAATACTTTGGCCATCTGATGCAAAGAGCCAACTCATTGGAAAAGACCCTGTTGCTGGGAAAGATTGAAAGCAGGGGGAGAAGGGGACAACAGAGGATGAGGTGGTTGGATGGTATCACAAACTCGATGGACATGAGTTTGAGCAAGCTCTAGGAGGTGGTGATGGACAGGGAAGCCTTGCATGCTACAATCCATAGGGTCACAAAGAGTCGAACACAACGACCAATTGAACGAACTGAACTGAAGATCTTTCTGAATTCTTTCCTTCCACTGTATTTCTGGGTCAGTTAATTCTTAGGTCCTTAGGAGACACTTTTGCTGTATATATCTTTCATCTTATCTCCTGAAGGTGAGACCCCTTGTGGTCTCCACATGTTCTTCATCTACACTCTCAATTTAGGAGACTCCCTGTCTGAGGTGATACTTATGCACATAGGCATCAGTTTCTGCATGCCACTTCTTTCCTCTCCAACATTAGAATTGCCAATGACCTCTTATTGTTTTTCAGGGCCAGCACCAATGCCTGGGTTTGGATTTCATTGCGGTTCATCAACTGGCTTCAATGCATGTACTCAAGTTTATCTTTCTCTCATCTTTCTTGAAATTGAATGTCCCCCTTCAGCTGGACCGATCCTTCCTCATCCCCGCACTGTAAGTTTGTTTATTTCTATTTCTTTATCTTTACACTTGAGTTTATCTCAGTGGAAAACCACCCCCCTCCCTGCATCTAAAGACAAATTTAAAATGTTTCCAGAACTCATAATATCCATGAAACTTCTCCAGATGACTTTTAACTAAAAATGCCTGACAGCATTTATTCTCCCAATGAAGTTAAATCTATTCCATGCCACAGAGTAAATTTCTATTCATCATCTCAACTAGAAAGTTTCTATTGTTTCCCTTGCTTACAGTATACAGTTAATTGGTTGCCATTATAATAATGCTGCTGCTGCTAAGTCGCTTCAGTCGTGTCCGACTCTGTGCGACCCCATAGATGGCAGCCCACCAGGCCCCTGGGATTCTCCAGGCAAGAACACTGGAGTGGGTTGACATTTCCTTCTCCAATGCATGAAAGTGAAAAAATAAAGTGAAGTCGCTCAGTCATGTCCCACTCCTAGCAACCCCATGGACTGCAGCCCACCAAGTCCCTCTGTCCATGGGATTTTCCAGGCAAAAGTACTGGAGTGGGTTGCCATTGCCTTCTCTGATAATAATGCTAATTGGCATTAAATACTTAAATATATAAATTCATTTACATTACTCTTATATTCATTAATATATTGATCCTCACAAAACCTCTATTTATATTAATATTTTTATAACATAGTGATTATTATTGCCCTTATAAATAAGGAAATTGAAACGCAGAGAAGTGGAACTTCCCTGGCCGTCCAGCAGTAAAGACCCTGCTTTCACTGCAGGGGGCACAGGTTCAGTCCCTAGTCAGGGAACTGAGATTCCACATGCTGCAAGACATAGCCAAAAGTAAAATAAATAAAACAAAAACAAAAGAAAATCAAAGAAGTCATACTAGCATTAATCGGAAATGTTGCTGTTTTGTTTTGCTGAGTATAACATTAAAAAAAGTCTACTATTACCTTCCATATTTTCTAAATGAAATAACATTTGCTGCCCGGGCATAAGATGTTTGAAATGAGGAAAAACTCATCTTTTTGTGATAACTCACTGTACTTTCTTACTTTGCCTCATTCTAGTGAAAGTTTCATTAAACTAGGGAAGAGTTTTAGCATTTTTCTGTACCTATCATTCTTTGATTTACGTAATTAAGGAAATAGATAATTTAAGCTTCTTTTTACTTTCTTTGCATCTGAGAGGTACATAGCTACAGGAGAGTAGTTTTCCCTGACCATCCATGTGAAATAGGTGGGAATTTTCACAGAGCCAATGTTTCATTCAGCCGTCAGTTTGTAATAGCCGGAGGCTGACTCAGGCTCAACCAAAAGTATTTAAGGATTATTTAGCAAACTCACAATCAGCAAATTAATTTTCAAGAAACTATTTTGGGGGGGAAATGGCTTTTCCTTTCTCAGCATTTTGTATGCGTTTTTCTTTCTTAAACTACAATTTTTATTAACTTCCTCAAGCTACGAAAACAGGCACCATCTAGCACCACACAAAGAAACCAAACTAAGCAGACAAGAACTTGAGGGTTGTTGGCCTCACACTGGATTGAAACTTGAAGGCACTGACCCATGTGAGGCCCATCGTGCACTGGCCAGAGGCTTCCCGGAACTGCCATTGGTTTGATCCATGGTGGAAACAGCTAAACTGGTGCGGGAAACAGCTAAACTGGGAGATGGGAACTAGATGAGGAGCTGATTGTACCTTCCTCCAGTTTGTACGCTTGAGTAGTAAGTTAGAAGACAAGAGTAATAGTTTCCATTCCTGTAACTCTAAAGTTCTTTGAATTTTGTGATCACATTTTGCCAAACTGAACCATGTGTCTTCCTGTTCAGTTTCAGTCTGAAATCACCAACCTGCTTGTCCCTTTCCTTTGCTTCTCAGGCTTCTGCACCAGCCAGTTGGTGGCTGGGCTCAGTCTTGCCCTGGGGCTTGCCACTGAGTAGTGGGAATTGGGTGGGAGACCCTTTGATGGACTAAATCTGCAGTTACTTTGTATTTCTGTTTCTGTTTTGTCCACAGGAGGGTAGAGATGTTGATACAGTATGACTTTGCTCTGTGCTTCCAGTCAGATTCCAAACCAAACTGTGTTCACTGGGAAAGACGATGCTAACTGTCTGACTCCACAGTCAACCTAACCAGGAGGAACTTGGCGTGTGAGTGTGGCTGCCTACAGGGTCACCGTTTTCCCCTATGACCTTGCTGCACCCCTGCTTATAGTTTTCTCCCTCAAGTACAACAGCTGATCAATTTTATATATTATTAAAGATGGTGCTGGGTGTATTTCTTTGGCTGAAACTATTTGCCAAGTTTGGATTCTTTTGTACTTCACCTTTGGTTTTGTGTATATATATATACTGGCTCTCATGTAAGAGGATGAACTCCATGCTGCTGCAGCTGCTGCTAAGTCGCTTCAGTCGTGTCCGACTCTGTGAAACCCCAAAGACGGCATCTCACTAGGCTCCCCCGTCCCTGGGATTCTCCAGGCAAGAACACTGGAATGGGTTGCCATTTCCTTCTCCAACACATGAAAGTGAAAAGTGAAAGTGAAGTCGCTCAGTCTTGTCCGACTCTTAGCGACCCCTTGGACTGCAGCCTACCAGGCTCCTCCTTTCGTGGGATTTTTCAGGCAAGAGTACTGGAGTGGGATGCCATTGCCTTTTCCGGATGAACTCCATACCTAAGGCAAATATCAGGCTCAAAAAAAATACTCTCAGGAAAAGATTTTCGGTTTAATATTTAACTTAAATGTCCTCTGCCTGCTGCCCGGAACCTTTTTTAAAATTTATTTATTTATATTTCTTTCTTTTTTCAAGGATGAAGGATGCAGAGGAGAGTGGGTTGCTAAAAACAAGACAACAGAGTTGCTGGAAATAATTCCATGTAGCTTTTAAACGGTGACCATTCTATCCTCAGGTGTTTTAAAGCACAACCCTTTTCCACCTTCCAGAACATCTGTGGTTAAGTTCAGAAGGACTTTGGAGATTTTGCACCCTTCTGAAACCCACAAGCTATGTGTTTTCTGAGGAGATACTGCTCTACAAATTGAGCTTCAAAGTGGGGCCCACCCAGGTAAGCAAATAGTTGTAAATGTAAGTAAACTGCAGTAAAAGAAAAGAAAAGAATTAAAATCCAGATTTCCCTAAAGAATTCTAGAACCCTTTGGTTAGTTTCTCATAATCTATGAGACCCTCAAATATCTTCCTGACTTTGCTTTTGAACACCAGCAGTTAAGGTTTGGTTTTCTAATAATGAGGTATTGAGTGTATTTGACTGCCCTCTCTTCCCCAATCTGGGATTTTTGTCCAGCAGATGTTTCCAGTTCTGTTACTGTTGTTGAGTTGTGTGTGGGGTATGATGATGTAGAAACCCAGAGAATAGTTTGAGACCAGGCCAAACATTGTTTCTTGTTGCTTAATACAGGCCAAATTTGAACTCATGCTTCCAAAGGTTCAAAAGCTAGCACATTCACTCTCCCTGGAAAATACACTCCAGAATAATAAATCATTCTTTTAAAAAAAAAATTCAATCACTTTTGTACACCATATCATTACTACATGCACCCACTCCCTTTCAAAAGTGGAAATATGCTTTATGTGTCAATTCCCCAAAACTCAGAAAGCAAGTCCCATTTGCAGACTGAAGGAAATATGTCCTAATGAGGCAATATCTTAAAAATACTGTCAGTGTGAACTCCGCAGTCAAGAGACCTGGTAACGCATCCAGTATCTACAGGGAAGATGAAAAAAAAGTTGAGCCAAATGGTATCATGTTTCTTCTGGGGTTTTCCTCTCTCCTGGTGTGGATGGGAGCTTGAGGTTTTATCATAAAGGGATGAAATGGCAAGAAATCATTTGCTGGCCTGCTGTCATGGAGAAAAGGCATTCACATCTGTTTCTGGTATTCTGTTGAAGAATCTCTCCAGTTGATAATTTGGATTGGAAGCAAATTGGTTTGTTTTCCTAGGTCCTTTTCTTCAAGCTCAGATAAAACAAACCTATTCTGTGGGTCCAATGGTTTGTATTCTAAATTCTTGGTTTATGTAGCACAAAATCCCTCTATTATATTGCTAACACATGATCCATCTTAAAGAGAACAAAACTGAATTTTAGCAGGATTTATATTATAGAAGCTCACATGACTGACAACACTTTATGTGTGTGTGTTCACAAGTGTGTATGTGAAATTAGAATTTGTACAGGTTTTAAATGTTATTCTATCTTTTAATTTATATTTGCTTCAAAATAGCTTGCACCTGTAATAGTAATTATGACTTCTTACTTTGAAGACTACCCCAACATTAACCAAGTAAGGGAAAAATAAGGATGTAGTCAAGTGATAAAAGGTGACAGTAAAGCCTCTTGTGATAAGGTAGTCGACATTTTCCTTGCTTGACTCCTAGTTGAAGAATACTATGGAATATTTTTTTTTATTTTTTAATCAGTCAGTAAGGGCGGAGAACACCATTTGTAGACAAGTTTTTAAGTTGAAATTTTTAAGATCATGGAAAGCAGAAGCCTTTCGTCGTAGAGTATAGAATACATGAAAAGAGGACAAGCACAGAAGTAAATAAAGAAAAAGTGAAAAAATATGAATGCATAAACACAGAAAAACATATATACACATGCCTAATATGGCTGTGTTTTAGGTTTGTTGATAGGCTTAAATGACCGGAGCCAAGACGCAAACTGGGAGGGTAACAGGAGTTACTAGGAAAAAAGAAACTTCTGTGTCACAGAAAGAGAGAGCACTATTTTAGATGAAAGCTGTTTTAACAAATATCTAATCAGAAAAATTACTTGTCCTTGATTTTAATTTTTTTTTTTTGAATCCGGCTATAATTTCCTCCTGAAAAAGAGTGTAGAATATTTTTCCAAATTTATTACCAAGTTAAGTGAAACTCTACAACATGGCTTTGGTTCTTTCAATTAGATTTTTAAAAAGAGATTCAAACTGGGTTAATGACCATTCTTTTGAAGTGATGGAACTTTTAAAAATCTTGTACAAAGATAATTTTTTAGGGAGTTATTAGACTGAAAAATGTGAAATTGTTTTAGAAAAGATGTTGTCTCTGTCTTTTGCCAAAGTCCAGCAATATAAACAAGTAGCAGATTTCCTGTAAAGTCTAATGAGACATAAACATAGATAGTAAAAGAGAAATGAACACCAGAACACAGTGTTTAAAAAAAAATTATGAAACTTGTGGCATTCATAGATTTATTGAGACGTATTGTTTGGAATTACTTGACTTCTCTAGTTAAAAAGAAATATAAAACCATCTCAGCCAGAAGTAACCTGGTTGACGGATGCCATTTTGAAGTTGGTTACGATCTTATCAGCAGAGTCTAGCCTTTGTCTGAGATCATCCTATAACCTCTTTCCTATATTATTATACACATTTCAATGGGATACATTCTTTTTTCTATTGCAAGAACTCATCCTAAAAAAAAAAAAAAAAGAACTCATCCTCCATGTGGAAATAAATAATCTTACTTCTAGATCTTTTAAACTTTAGAATCTAAGGAACTGAAAAGAATCAAAACCAGTTTTTTAAAAAGGAAATTATGTTTATGTAATCTTATGGCAAAACCCTACCTCAGGGCAGAACTTATCAATTCAACTTTTTGTAAACAAACAATCCAATAAAAGGAAAAATGTAAAAAACTAACATATGAAAAGTTAGTTCATAAATGGACCAAAGAGTTTTACACTGTAATTTGAAATCCAACATTTCTGGGTTGAAATAAAAGGAGTTGATGCTTTAAACAAATTTTATAATATTTCTGCATTTCTACTCTCTATCAGCTCATGTAAATTATTTTTATTATTTAATATGCTTTAAAAGTTGGTTATTGAGTCTGGAACCTTTACTTAACTAATTATTTTTCATCACTTGACATTTCAGAAAAAGAGGCCAATCATAGGCAACAAACTGATGTCCTAAATTTATTAGACAAAAAGGACAACTTCAAAATATGCCCTGGATTTAGCAAGATCATAGAATGCAAAGGTCAGAAGTAGTCACAGAAGCAGAGATGCTGCCCTGAAATGAACAGACTTCACAATTGGACAAACTGCAGAAAGAAAATCCTAACTCTACCACTCACTTGCTATGTACCCACCTTTTAGTTACTTCATTTTATTACTTTAAAAGTATACAAACATGATTAGAAATTGGTAAGTAAAATCAAAACATTAAAGATTTTTTTGTTAGAAACAGGAATGACTTTGGGCAGGAAGTAGATACTCTGAAGTCTCAAGTCATATGTTCATCTCTGTGTTGCTTTGATACTCAAATAGTAGGGATCTGAGGAGGAGGGGAATTAGATAGAGAGAAGATCCTCACTGTCTCCAGGGCTGATACCCAAGAGTTACATCTGGGCGGGCCCCACCTTCCTCAAGGTCAATCAGAAGGTCCCTTCCAGAAAAAGGGATCCACTGTGACAGCAACAGTGTGAATGCTTTATCGCCGAAAATAATCTTATAAACTTAAAAACGTATGATAAAATATGATCAAACTATATTAAAATGAAACTGTCCCCATAACCATCATTTTTGTTACTAGAAGTAACATTGTAATAATTACTAATAAAATAATTTCAAAAGGTCAGAAAGTCAGAGTGAGAGTAACTCAATGTTCAAGAAGATTGTATTCTTCCAAATTAGTTCTTCTGCTCTTAAGTATTATTTGAATGCTGAAATTCTTAAATTTATAAAATATTTATTAAAATTATTCTTATATTTGAAAAATATAAAATACTATAAAAATTAGAGGACATTTAAAAAAGAACTTAAGAAAGGCTAAGGAAAAAAAAAAAAAAAGAAAGGCTAAGGAAGAGACCACTTGTGCTTTTTATTCTTGACTTTTTCTCCTGAGTGGTAGCCATGAAATACAGTAAGTGGTATTTCCATCATTTTTTCAATTGCCATGATAGAGTACTTATTGATTTAAAAAAATTATTTTGAAACTTCAGAAATTTGTCTCAAAATGATGCATTGAAGTGCATCTGCCGTGGAATAGGTCTATTTGCTTCAGCATTATTTTTCCTGGAGTAGAGCAGTCCCTGGCACATTGGGAAGAATAAAGGCTTTGGAGTCAAGCAGACCTAAGCTTGCGATCCATTGGCTTCCCTCGCTGGTTATGGGAGTTTGGGCAATTTGTTTAACGTCAAATGCTGGCTTTGAACATCAGTATTTTTATCTGTAAAATGGGAATAAGTAGAATATTAGGGTATCATGAGAAGAGTTATCTTATATTCAATACCTGGCTTTTGGTATATGCAGAGCTTTTTTAATTGTCTAAAAACTATCACCTATTCAGTATTATCACCCACTCATTATTTTTTATGGAGTACATAGAGGCAGTCAACAAATATGTCAGTATTCTAACACACAAGGATGTTGTTTCAAAGTCAAACAGATGTCTCTAAACTAACAGGTTTATAACATAGGAGAATATTATTTTAAAGTAAAAAAAAATTCTCTCAAACTGGTGGAAAAGCTTTCTCTCATATACTAGATTTCTAATTGAACTGAACACAATGAGTCACATTCTTATAAATAGAGCATATTTTAGTAATGAAGACTTTCAAAACTGACTTAGGAAACTCCTGCACATTTAGAAGAGATAGACTTTTCCTTTCCTGAGTTCAATTGTTTCATATTTTTATTACCTGTCAAACCAAGGGTACATTTTAACAATAAAAAGCATAAAACGCCAAATTTTTAAAATGCTGTGAAACTACCATGAATGTTGTTGACGTGTATACCCGAGTCACTCAGTAAAGAAGAGTAAAGATGGGTTTTGCAATGTCGGAAAAGTGGTATTATCTGTCCACCATATTTGGAAAATGTTCCAGAATGTGAAATATTCATATATTATAACTATATAACTGAGGCATGAAACAATTTTTGAAAATGACTGCCCACAAAAATATACGTAAACTGAATCCTTCCGGTTCTTCTGGGTGACAGACACATTTATTGGTTCACAGCAACTAGACAACAACAACCAATGTGTATCTTCTCCCCCAGTGGAGAAACTTACTTTTCTTTTTCTAGAAATAATTTATTGGCATATAGCTGCTGTACGACGTTGCGTTAGTTTCTACTAGACAGCAAAGTAAATCAGCCGTGTCTATACATACATCCCTTCTTGCCTGGGTTTCCTTCCCAGGTAGGTCACCACAGAGCACTGAGTTGAGTTCCCTGTGCTATACAGTAGCTTCTCATTAGTTATTTATTTTATAGCTAGTATCATTAGTATGTATCAGTTCAGTTCAGTTCAGTTCAGTTGAGTTCAGTCGCTCAGTTGTGTCTGACTCTTTGCGACCCCATGAATTGCAGCATGCCAGGCCTCCCTGTCCATCACCAACTCCCAGAGTTCACTCAGACTCACGTCCATCGAGTTGGGGATGCCATCCAGCCATCTCATCCTCTGTCATCCCCTTTTCCTCCTGCCCCCAATCCCTCCTAGCATCAGTCTTTTCCAATGAGTCAACTCTTCACATGAGGTGGCCAAAGTACTGGAGTTTCAGCTTTATCATCATTCCTTCCAAAGAAATCCCAGGGCTGATCTCCTTCAGAATGGACTGGTTGGATCTCCTTGCAGTCCAAGGGACTCTCAAGAGTCATCTCCAACACCACAGTTCAAAAGCATCAATTCTTCGGCGCTCAGCTTTTTTCCAGTCCAACTCTCACATCATACGTGACCACTGGAAAAACCATAGCTTTGACTAGCCGGACCTTTGTTGGCAAAGTAATGTCTCTGCTTTTGAACATGCTATCTACGTTGGTCATAACATTCCTTCCAAGGAGTAAGCGTCTTTTAATTTCATGGCTGCAGTCACCATCTGCAGTGATTTTGGAGCCCAAAAAAATAAATTACATTAGTATGTAATACATATATATATGTGTGTATATATATATCAATCTCAGCCTCCCAATTCATCCCACCCCTCCATCCCCCACTTGGTGGCCATACGTTTATTCTCTGTCTCTATTTCTACTTTGCAAATAGGTTCATCTATATTATTTTTTTAGATTCCATATATATGCATTAATATACGATATCTGTCTTTCTCTTTCTGATTTACTTCACTCTGTGACAGTCTCTAGATCCACCCACATCTCTACAAATGGCACAATTTCATTCCTTTTCATGACTGAATAATATCCCATTGTATATATGTCCCACCCTGGAGGAGGGCATGGCAACCCACTCCGGTACTCTTGCCTAGAGAATCCCCATGAACCGAGGAGCCTGGCAGGCTACAGTCCATGGGGTCGCAGAGTCGGAGATGACTAAATGACCGAGCCCACACATGCACCGCATGTTTTTCACCCATCCTCTGTTGGTGGACATCTAGGTTGCTTCTGTGTTCTGTCTATTGTACACAGTGCTACAGTGAACACTGGGGTGCATATATCTTTTGGAATTATGGTCTTCTCCCAGTTTATGGCCAAGACTGGGGCTGCTGGGTCATATGGTAGTTCTAGTTTTAGTTTTTTGAGGAACCTCCATACTGTTCTCCATAGTGACTGTATTAATTTACATTCCCACCAACAGTGTAAGATGGTTCCCTTTTCTACCAGGAGAGAAACTTTCTCTGTAACTTTGTAAAGACAAGTGATGCTTTGGTGGTGGCAGCATCTCCATTGGTAGAGGTGCGTTTCTCTTTCGGTGACAGGCAGCACAGTAATTTTTCCTCCCTACTTAAGGTAGAAGGAGGATCATGGGCAATGTCACTTTTCACAGTTCTTTTAACATCTTTGACTCATAAGTAAACTAGCCTGTGGTAGAGAAAAACCCCACCCTTCTCATTCCTCTGGTAAGATAATGATGGTAATAAAAATCACAATAATAATGAGGAGAGGAGAAGAAGAAAGGAGGAAAAAGTAGGAAGAGGACAGAGAGGAAGAGATGGCCAAGGGTCAGCCTGCCCACTCACTTTCAAGGGTCAACTTGACAATAAAATGTCAAAACATCTGCCACGTGAGAATTGTCTGGGACCTGTATTTCTGAAAGGCAGATTTCTGAGTTCCACCTTCAAATATTCTGAATCAGCCTGTCTGAAGTAAGGCCCAGGAATCTGCAGCTAAAGTCTAAGTCCCCAGGTCTCTCTGTGGCTTCCTTGCAAGGCTGGGTGTGGAATTATCCTGGCATTGCCTTGCTGCCCACACTTGTGTCTTTATTCCCTTGTCACACAATGCTAATGTAGGAACAGTCTCAGGCTTCATTGAACAACTAGGGTCCACCAAGAGAAGCTAATACACAGCAGCTACAGACAAAACTTAACTGTTTAGAAGATGCGCAGTATCCCTTTCCCAAGAGAAAAGAGTGCTCATCAAAATTAACTCTCTCCAGGGTACCCTTGTAGACACAGCCTGGTTCCTAGTGCCTGTCCTTTTGCAGACTTCCTCCAAATGTTCCAGGACTCTTTAAAAAAAAAATTCTCATTTCATATTGGAGTAGAGCCGATTAACAATATTGTGATAGTTTCAGATAGACAGCAAAGGAACTTAGCCATGATACAAGCATCCGTTTCCCCCCAGACATCCCTCCCACCCAGGTTGCCACATAACATTAGCAGTGTTCCTTGTACTATACAATAGGAAATTGTTGGTTATACATTTTAAATATAGCAGTATATAATGTCGATCCCCAACTCTCCAACTATCCCTCCCCCTGAATCTTTCCCTCTGGCAACAATAAGTTCATTATCTAACTCTGTTAAGTCTGTTTCTTTTTTTGCTAAATACGTTCATTTGTATCATTTCTTTTTATATTTCTGCATATATGGGATGTCATGATATTTTTTCCTTCTCTGTCTGACTTACTTCACTCAGGATGACAATCTCTAGGTCTATTTTTGTTGCTGCAAATGGCATTATTTCATTCTTTTTAATGGCTGAGTAATATTCCATTGTGTGTATGTGCTACATCTTATTTATCATTTCCTCTGTTCATGGACATTTAGGTTGCTTCCCTGCCCAGGACTCTTTTTTTTAGGGAACATCCACATCTCTCTCACAGTTGTGGCCTGATGACTCCTCTCCATTTATCTAGACTTCTGAAGACACAGTGTCCCCAGAAGAACATTTTTAGTTTCTGAAATAAGAGCACAGCAGGTAAGCCTCCTTGGGAGGATGTGGGTGGGAAGAATGATGGCTTTCTATGGTGAGATCGTGTAGTGTCAGCTTTGACATGTCAGATCTTGTTTTCTTAAAAATGTCCCTTAGCAGTTGTAGGTGCTGAAAGATGAGTTTGTCTAGTTATTCAGCAAATATGTACATTCCACAGACACCACACAGGTTCATGCACACACAGCTCACAAACACATGAATTCATACTGTTCGTTACAGTCCAACTCTAGATCCAAAGTAAGGGAAAAAAATTACGTAAGTAATATGATCTACACAAGATGGCCATCCACAATGCAAATGACATGTGGGGGACTTGCTGATAAGTAATACCTGTTCCCTCTTAGATTAGGCTGTATTAGCAGCCAGTCAGCATTGGGAGTATATAAGAAATGGTGCTCATTACTGACCCATCTGCTCACAGAGACTAACACAGAGACTCAGTGGAAAATTTAAAATTACCTCTCAGGGCACATTTCTGGGTTTGTTGTGAGTAGAAGAGATGCAGTGTGAAGATTTATGATCTATGGCTTCCCAGGTGGCTCAGCAGTAAGGAATCCACCTGCAAGGCAAGAGTAGCAGGAGATGCGGATTCAGTCCCTGCATCGGGAAGATCCCCTGGAGGAGGGCATGGCAACCCACTCCAGTATTCCTGCCTGGGAAATCCCATGGACAGAGGAGCCTGGCAGGCTACAGTCCATGGGGTCACAAAGAGTTGGACACCACTGAAGCGACTTAACATGATCTTCCCATAGAAAGCAGTCCCCCAGGGGTTGAAGTCTGGTTGGAGGTGTTTAGCTTATACTTTCAGTGCTAGTTATAAATACTTTGCATTTCTTTGGTGTTTGAAATTTTATTATTTTTGTTGGGTCTTCTCTGATGGTTCAGTGGCTAAGCCTTTATACTCCTGATGCAAGGGTTCTGAGTTCCATCCCTGGTCAGGAAACTAGCCCTCGAATGCCACAGCTAAAAGGCCTCTCATGCTGCAATGAAGACCCAGCACAGCCACATAAACCCACTCTAGTATTCTTGCCTGGAAAATCCCATGGACAGGGAAGCCTGGAGGGCTGTTACCTGACTGTTATTTTTCAATCAACATGGAATAAAATTGAACTCTGTTTTTGGTGTAGAGTTGTATGAATTTTTAACACATGTATAGATTTGTGTAATCAGCTGCATAATCAGGACAGATTAGTTCTGTCACCCTTCAAATCTACCTCTTGCTAAGCCTTTATACTCACTCCTCCACCCAGCCCAACCCCAGGCACCACTGATCTGTCCTTTAGTTTTGTCTTTTCGAAAATGTCATACGAATGGAATGATGCAGTATGCGTTCTTTTGAGACTGACTCTTTCACTCAGCAGAATGCCTTTGGGATTCATCCAAGTTTTTGAAGGGATCAGTGGTTTGATTTTTTCTTTTTTTTTTTTTTTTTTGCGGAATAGGATTCCATTATGGACATACCACTGTTCTTCTTTAAAATTGAAATATAGTTGATTTACAATGTTGTATTCATTTCTGCTGTGCAGTGAAGTGATTCAGCTATAGAAAAATATATACTTCCTTTTTTTAAAAAAAATTCTTTTTTGTTATGGTTTATCACAGAAGACACATACCACTGTTTTATCCATCTATCCATGAAAGATGTTTTGTTCATTTCCACATTTTATCAATAATTGTTATGAATAGAGTTACTATGAATATTTGCATATAGATTTTTGTTTGACGGCAAGTTTTCATTTCTTTTAGGGAAATACATCAAAATGGGCTTGCTAGGTCATTGTTGGAAGCATATGTTTAAATTTATAAGAAACCGCCAAACCATTTGCCAGAACGGCTATAGCATTTTGCATTTTTACCAGCAACATATGCGAGTTCCCTACTCCTCTTGTCACCTCTAAGTATTGTCAGTGATTTTTATTTTAGCCACTCTGATAAGGTATAGTGGTATCTCATCATCATTCCAACTGGCATCTCCCTTGTGGCTGTAGATACAGTTCTTTCCTTCTACAATATGTTTGAATATATCTGTCTTTGCAAATCTTGCATTGTCCATTTCAGGGATAGCGCTCAAGAATGAGCAAGGCACTGGGCATAGAAAGATGAATAGGACACAGTTCCTGCCCTCGGGGAAACTCACAACGTGGTGGTAGGTACACAGGCTGATCATGACTGCGTATAGATCATGTACCCAATGTAAATCAAAACAAAATTATTGAAAAATGACTACACGATTATAGAGTTTTTCTTGTAGAGTTAAAAGTACCGATCCTTCTCTCTGTGGTCCATTTGTTGTTGTTGTTAGTTGCTCAGTTGTGTCCAACTCTCTGCGACTCCAAGGACAGTAGCCCGCCAGGCTTCTCTGTCCATGGGGTTTCCCAGGCAAGTTACTGGAGTGGGTTGCCATTTTAAAATTTCTAAATTCAAAGATTTTCTATATTAATGATGATGAGAATTTAAGCCCCTCTTTCCACAAAGAATAAATAGGACAAAAGTAATTGATGCCCATTCTACCCTCAGTTTAATTTTTCTTGTGCTTTCTTTGATGGCTTTTAATCAACATGCTCCTATGATTTGACCTTTTAATTCTTTCCTTTCTGATAGTTCAGCTTGCCATTTGGTGGTACCTTCATTTAACTTTTTTTTCATGTAGATCCTATGATAAGGCATTTATCCATCATGGTCAGTTACCACTCTGAGCGCTTACTGTTTAGAACAACACAACCCAGCAGCTTTATTTGTTGAATGTTTACTGTGTAATAGCTGCTGAACTAAGCACTTCATATGTGACATTTGGCTGAAATCTCACAAAGGTTCTTCATCTATGACCAAAAAGGAAACTAAGGCTAAGAGAATTTAAATAACATATCTAAAGTTATAGAGACAATGGCAGAAAAAGATTTAAACCTGAATCTTTTTGACTCCAGAGCCTTGCATAGAGTGCATGTTTAATAACTATTTTGCTTCTTTTTACTTCTCAGGGCTTTTTATTTATTGTCTAAATTCCAATTTAGTTCAAAACTTCTTCATGTTACTATACTTTTCAATTGTGTGTGCTTTTTTTCTGGACAAATTTCATTCCAAGAAGTGCATGTCCCTGACAAAATTTCACATTAAATACTTTTGTGAATAATCATGACTTCAAGTTATACCCTAGATTATCTTTCCAATACTTTAAGGGATAAGACAATTGTCTAGGCCCAAATTACACATTTATGAGAAAGATTATGGGTTGCTCTTAGGGCAAAATTTCTTGGTGAATATAATAGTCATATTTCTTTCAATACACTTTCATTTATATTCTCTTTTCTGTTATAACCAGAGAGATGAATAATTAGAGAGATTAGGCAACCTGTCCAGGAGCGGGGAGTAGTGACAGACCCAAGAAGGGACCTCAGGTCTTGCTGCACTTATCCTAGTCTCCAGTTCTTTCTAGTACATCCTCATCACTTTGCTCCCCAGGCTCGGGTTGGCAGGTTGACTTGTCTTCGAATCATCACAAAGCCCAGAGATAAAAACCTATTTTGAAATGAAAGAAACTACTTTACATATGCCAATAGACATTACCATCTTCTTCTGGATGAAAAAGAAACATGCTTCATCTATGTTCTGTGCTACCAGTAGCTGCAAAGAGCACCAAAATACAGGGTCAGCAAGTGTGTCCAATATATATCCTGCTATAAATATTCTAACTTAAAGGATATATTTGGTATGTTTGATATCAATGTTCTTAATGTTTCACAGACTCTTGCAGAGCTTATGTTACTCTGTATGTTCCCTTCCACAGAAGACAGACATTCCTTAGGGGAAATTAGATGGGAGGGGCACTTTTCCATACTCTCTGGAAATAATAGGGACAATTGCCCGTGAAACACACTTTATCAAACAGTGCTGCTCTAAGGTGAAAGCACATTTTGCTTGCAATTAAACTTCAGGTTCAGTGCTTTTTACAAATAGATTCATAATGGAAAACAAATGTGTTTTAAATGGAAAACAAAGAATAAGTTACGAACTCTTCCCCTAATTAAAGAATGCTTATCAAACATGGTGTTTTTCCACTGTAAATAAATCTAGACGGTACCTTACTGAGTTGTGTTTGTTTGCCCTATAGATCTTGGGTGAATATGTCTGTGACAGATAATGAAAAATTATCTGTATGACTAAAGCAAGAGATTTTTTTTAATGTAGTTATAATCATGATCTCTTCTTATTAAACATTCCTATGAACTTCAAACTCACAGTGAGTTTTGTTTCACTCCATCAGAGTCTTTCTATACATGGGATGGTCTTTGAAGTGAGTTGGAGCCCTCCATGTTGAAGCAAAATGAGGGTAACAAGGAAGCGAGCCCTAGAGGCCACTTTAGAACCCGTGATAACCGCCATCACGGAACCAGATTATTCTAACCACCGTAAAGAGAGCCCTGCATGCACTGATGGTCTGCAGGTCTGATGTACAGTCCATTATAAAGACAACAGAATGGTCTTCTGCTGCAGATAAATACAATACAACAATCTAAATGTGGAAAGTAGGGGGTTTTTTGTTTCTCTTATCAGTCTAACATCACAGAAATCTTGACCTAGAAATAGAAATCAGAGGACCTTTATCCACATTTAACCTACCAAAGAAATGACACCCATTAGAAGAGTGGTTTAAAGTTGTAAATGGTTGATCAGCCCTTCTATCCAATTCTGTATTAAATATTTGCTTAATTATACATTATCATAAATTCATTTGAGGAAATGTTATAGCCTCTGACTACTAGATTATCTTTACAATGCTTTTGTGCTCTGCTGCTGATCAATGGTTTGCTATGTGGACAGATGCTGCCTTGTTATAAAACAAGATTTCTTTCATCTTGGGCAGTTCATTAATTTTTCAGAAACAATTTAGGGAGTATGTAATTTATTATGAGTACTGTGTTAGTCACTGGGGATTCAATAGGGAATTCAGTTCAGTTTAGTCACTCAGTCGTGTCTGACTATTTGTAGCCCCATGGACTGTAGCACGCCAGGCTTCCCTGTCCAACACCAACTCCCAGAGCTGGCTCAAACTCATGTCCATCAAGTTGGTGATGCCATCCAACCATCTCATCCTCTGTTGTCACCTTCTCCTCCCACCTTTAATCTGTCTCAGCATCAGGGTCTTTTCAAATGAGTCAGCTCTTCACATCAGGTGGCCAAAGTATTGGAGTTTCAGCTTCAGCATGAGTATTTCCAATGAATATTCAGGACTAATTTCCTTTAGAATTGACTAGTTTGATCTGCTTGAAGTCCAAGTGACTCTCAAGAGGCTTCTCCAACACACTTCAAAAGCATCAATTCTTCGGTGCTCAGCTTTCTTTATGATCCAATTCTCGTATCCATACATGACTACTGGAAAAACCGTAGCTTTGACTAGATGGACATTTGTTGACAAAGTAATGTCTCTGCTTTTTAATATGGTGTCTAGGTTGGTCATAGCTTTTCTTCCAAGGAGCAAGTGTCTTTTAATTTCATGGCTGCAGTCACCATCTGCAGTGATTTTGGAGCCCAAGAAAACAAAGCCTCTACTTCCATTGTTTCCCCATCTATTTGCCTTGAAGTGATGGGACCGGATGCCATGCTCTTTGTTTTTTGAATGTTGAGGTTTAAGCCAACTTTTTCACTCTCCACTTTCACTTTCATCAATACGCTACTTAATTCCTCTTTACTTTCTGCCATAAAGGTAGTGTCATCTGCATATCTGAGGTTATTGATATTTCTCCCGGCAGTCTTGATCCCAGCTTGTGCTTCATCCAGCCTGGCATTTCTCATAATGTACTCTGCATATAAGTTAAATAAGCAGGGTGACAATACACAGCCTTGTCATACTCCTTTCCTAATTTGGAACCATTCCATTGTTCCATGTCCAGTTTTAACTGTTGCTTCTTGACCTGCATACAGATTTATCAGGAGACACATAAGGTGGTATGGTATTCCCATCTCTTGAAGAATTTGCAATAGGGAGCAAAGTAGAAATAATGCTTATACTCTATCGTCTTGAATGAAAAGTCAGCCTAGGTGGCAATAGCAGTAAAGAACGTGCCTGCCAGTGCAGGAGATGTAAGAGACACAGGTTCAATCCCTATGTTGGGAAGATCCCCTGGAGGAAGACATGGCAATCCAATCCAGTATTCTCACCTGGGAAATCCCATGGACAGAGGAGCCTGGAGGGCTACAGTCCATGGGGTCACAAAGAGTCAGACATGACTAAAGCGTCTTAGAACGTACTCACACCTAGCTGGTTTACAGTGCTGTGCTAGCTTCAGGTATACAACAGAGTGATTTAGTTATACATAAATACATACATCTCTTCTTTTACAGATTCTTTTCCCACGTAGGTTTTTATAGAGTGGTGATCAAGACCATCCCCGAGAAAAAGAAATGCAAAAAGGCAAAATGATTGTCTCAGGAGGCCTTACAAATAGCTGAGAAAAGAATAGAAGCTAAAGGCAAAGGAGAAAAGGAAAGATATATGCATTTAACAGAGTTCCAAAGAATAGCAAGGAGAGATAAGAAAGCCTTCCTCAGTGATCAATGCAAAGAAACAGAGGAAAACAATAGAATGGGAAAGACTAGCGATCTCTTGGGAGAAGGCAATGGCACCCCACTCCAGTACTCTTGCCTGGAAAATCCCATGGACAGAGGAGCCTGGTAGGCTGCAGTTCATGATTCGGACACGACTGAGCGACTTCACTTTCACTTTTCACTTTCATGCATTGGAGAAGGAAATGGCAACCCATTCTAGTGTTCTTGCCTGGAGAATCCCAGGGACAGGGGAGCCTGCTGGGCTACTGTCTATGGGGTCGCACAGAGTCGGACACAACTGAAGCGACTTAGCAGCAGCAGCAGCAGCGATCTCTTCAAGAAAATAAGAGATACCAAGGGTACGTTTGATGCAAAGATGGGCACAATAAAGGACAGAAATGGTATGGACCTAACAGAAGCAGAAGATATTAAGAAGAGGTAGCAAGAATACAAAGAAGAACTATACAAAAAAGATCTTCATGACCCACCTAGGGCCAAACATCCTGGAATGCAAAGTCAAGTGGGCCCTAGGAAACATCGTTATGAACAAATCTAGTGAAGGTGATGGAATTCCAGTTGAGCTATTTCAAATTCTAAAAGATGATGCTGTTAAAGTAGTACACTTAATATGCCAGCAAATTTGAAAAACTCAGCAGTGACCACAGGACTGAAAAAGGTCAGCTTTCATTCCAATCCCAAAGAAAGGCAATGCTAAAGACTGTTTACACTACTGCACAATTGCACTCATCTCACATGCTAGCAAAATAATGCTCAAAATTATCCAAGCCAGGCTTCAACAGTACATGAACCATGAACTTCCAGATGTTCAAGCTGGATTTAGAAAAGGCAGAGGTACCAGAGATCAAGTTGCCAACACCACTGGATCATCAAAAAAGCCAGAGAGTTCCAGAAAAGCATCTACTTCTGCTTTATTGACTACAACAAAGCCTTTGACTGTGTGGATCACAATAAACTGTGAAAGAGATGGGAATACCAGACCACCTTACCTGGCTCCTGAGAAATCTGAATGCAGGTCAGGAAGCAACAGTCAGAACTGGACATAGAAAAACAGACTGGTTCCAAACCAGGAAAGGAGTATGTCAAGGCTGTATATTGTCAGCCTGCTTGTTTAACTTATATGCAGAGTACATCATGCAAAATGCCAGGCTGGATGAAGCACAAGCTGGAATCAAGATTGCTGGGAGAAATATTAATAACCTCAGATACACAGATGATACCAACTTTATGGCAGAAAGTTAAGAACTAAAGTGCCTCTTGATGAAAGTGAAACAGGAGAGTGAAAAAGTTGGCTTAAAGCTCAACATTCAGAAGACTAAGATCATGGCATCTGTTCCCATCACTTCATGGCAAATAGATGAGTAAATGATGGAAACAGTGTCAGACTTTATTTTCTTGGGCTCCAAAATCACTGCACTTGGTGACTGCAGCCATGAAATTAGAAGACACTTGCTCCTTGGAAGAAAAGCTATGACAACCTGCTGCTGCTGCTGCTGCTAAGTCACTTCAGTCGTGTCCGACTCTGTGCGACCCCATAGACGGCAGCCCACCAGGGCTCCCCCGTCCCTGGGATTCTCCAGGCAAGAACACTGGAGTGGGTTGCCATTTCCTTCTCCAATGCACGAAAGTGAAAAGTGAAAGTGAAGTCACTCAGTCGTGTCCGACTCTTAGCGACCCCGTGGACTGCTGCCCACCAGGCTCCTCTGTCCATGGGATTTTCCAGGCAAGAGTATTGGAGTGGGGTACCACTAATCTAGACAGCGTATTAAAAAGCAGAGACATTACTTTGGCAACAAAGGTCTGTCCAGTCAAAGCTATGGTTTTTCCAGTAGCCATGTATGGATGTGAGAGTTCGACTATAAAGAAAGCTGAACACCAAAGAATTGATACTTTTGAACTGTGGTGTTGGAGAAGACTCTTGAGAGTCCCTTGGACTGCAAGGAGATCCAACCAGTCCAGCATATTCATTGGAAGTACTGATGCTGAAGCTGAAACTCCAATACTTTGGCCACCTGATCGAAGAACTGACTCATTTGAAAAGACCCTGATGCTGGGAAAGATTGAAGAGGGGAGGAGAAGGGGACGACAGAGGATGAGATGGCTGGATGGAATCACCGACTCAATGAACATGAGTTTTGAGTAAGCTCCGGGAGTTGGTGATGGACAGAAAAGCCTGGCGTGCGGTAATCCATGGGGTCGCAGAGTTGGACATGACTGAGAGACTGAACTGAACTGAAAGAATTAGTTTTAAATGTGAACATGTAAGATAAGATCGATTTGAGTCCCTCCCTAACAAATAAATACGAAAGACATAAATCTGCTTCTTTGGCCATGAACCCAAAACAAACTGCTATCTCATGAGCAGATTATAAGTTTGGTAGTATGATCACTTTATTTTCTGGAGAAAAGAATAGAATAATCTCTTTCTTAGGCTAATGCAATATGTTTTTAAATGTGCTATTTACAGCCTCTCTGGAACCCTTCCACTCTGATCTTTACAATACAAAATCTGTCTGAATCTCCGAGACTCAATCAAACATCACTCTTAAGGTGTAGAATAGGTAAGTCTAGTAGCAGAAACCTCAACTGAAATTTAACATATAACTGTTTCCTTATTTGGTATTCTGTTTCCTCATCCTCATCCTTATTCTTAATTATTCTGAAATCTCTCTGAGTTGAGGCCAAAATGGTTTTATTTTCTTGTTATTTAGCACTAATACTTAGCATATATTAGGGGCTTGATAATTATCTACTGAATAAGTGAGTAAATTGGGACAGGGAAACTGATGAAATATGTTTGTGTCTTTTCTAAGTTTAAAAGGTTTTGTAGCCCAGAAGCTACTAGAAAGTAACTGAGTACATGTGAAACACCAATTTGAATTTTAAATGACTCCAGTGAATGAGCTTCTATCACAATTTCCTGTGACACAGCAACTCATCTGACAAAAATCTTTTACTATTTTACTCAATGCCTTCCAGAAAATATAAGGAAGGCACCAGCTTGCTAGAATTTCATCAATGTTTGGTCAGACCAAAAATGTCTTTATTATTTTAAAAAGAAAATTACGGATCCAGGGATACAGTCACTTTTTCAAAGAGAACATATTGTTATATGGGGTAAAACTATAATGAATTTATACTTGAAAAACATTAATTTTTAAAATACAACCAAAATTCTCTGTCACTTCAAAGGATATGTTATTTTTCTTTTTGGAAATGCTGTACTTATGAGAAACAACAAAGATCCAAAAGAATCATTTTTCTCATAATTTTGTTAGTATTTTCTTTTCCTTTCCCCAGGACAAATTTGAAGAGTTTTGAAATTAGATTATCACCTTTTAACTGAAGTCTCTTTTCAAAACGGAGTTTAAAAATTCCTCCTATTCTTTTAAAATACAACTATGCTTTTTAAAAAAGAAGCAAGGTCAAAAGATATCTACTCAGGTTTCTCTATTCTGGTAAGATGGGTCAGAAACAAGTGCAAATTAGTGAAACATGTAAGAGACGTCAGTTTAAAAGGTAGCAAAGTGTGTGAGCGCTAAGTCGCTTCAGTCGTGTCTGACTCTTTGCGACCCCATGGACTGCAGCCCATCAGGCTCCTCTGTCCATGGAATTCTCCAGGCAAGAATACTGGGAGTGGGTTGCCATTGCCTTCTCCAGAGGATCTTCCCTACCCAGGGAAAGTAGGGATCAAAGCCGTGCCTCCTCCATCTCCTTCTTTGGTGGGGGGCAGGGGGGAGGGTAGATTGAGCAGCAGTGATGCGTGTTGTTTCTGAGCCACAACTTTTCAGAAGGGAGGGCTTTCTCTCTTTGAGTTCTCCTCCTGCAGGTTGCAAGGCAGGTGGAAGTGTCAAGACTGTAAGAATGATGGACTGCCAAGATGGAAGAGGTTTAGTTTCTGGATTTATTACTTCATAGAAGCATCTTTGCATATTAAATGCATAAGAAATGAATTACCATGCAGTTTTAGCAGTTATATATTTTGAGTTTACTTATATAGAAGCTTAATCTCTCCCAACAAATGGATGTTGTTGTGCGTTTAGTCTCTAAGTCACGTCCAGTTCTTTGGTAACCTCATGGACTGTAACCTGTCAGGCTCCTCTATCCATGGGATTTACCAGGCAAGAATACTGAAGTGAGTTGCCATTTCCTCCTCCGGTGAATAGATAGGATTATACTAAAATATTAGACATGAAATAAAGATGTTGTTTCACTGAGAGAGAAAAATATTAGTGAATTTATGGAGCTATCACCAGAGACTCGCAATGGTCAAGAGTGGCTAGAGCATCAGTGCGTGCTGGCATGGACAAGTTGACTGGGTTTAGAGGTTGAAGCAGGGAAGATTGAGCAGATTCTGGAATATTGTATAAGTTAAGGTGCTTTGGTTGCAAGTGACAGAGAATTGAAACTGGATTTTTTTTTAAAGCAGTTTATTATCTAATAAAACAAGAAGTTCTGAGGAAGTACACCCTGGGCACATTGGCTAAGTCTTTGTAAACTGAAGTCTCTTATCTCTTTCCTTTTCCATGTGTTGACTTCACCCTTAGGCTTGAAACAAAAGGGCTGAAGCCTTTCCAGATGAAATATCCAGATCTAACAGCATCTTGGGGGGAAAACAGTTATTTTGTTACCTAAAGACATGTGTGGGGTCTGGCTGCTTGCCGCTCAAAAGCCAATAAACAGGCCAGGTTGGTGGAAAGAATAGTTTGCTTTATTTCTGAGGCCAGCATCCAGAGGGCGAGGGCGGATGTCTGCCCAAAGGCTGACTCCCCCTCATTACTGACAGTCTGTGAGGAAGAGCTTTTATAGACAGAGGAAGAGGGCTACACGCAGAAACGGTATAGTCAGCTCTGACAGTCATCTTCAGATTGGTCGTCAGTGGTCTGACCGGCATCATCTTGGTTGTTTTAGGTACAGTTAATCTTCAGTTCGAAGGTCGGTTTGTTTCCATTACTTTGAGGCGAATTCTTAGAATTGTGGCAGCTTGTTCATGCATTGGAGAAGGAAATGGTAACCCACTCCAGTGTTCTTGCCTGGAGAATCCCAGGGACGGGGGAGCCTGGTGGGCTGCCGTCTCTGGGGTCGCACAGAGTCGGACACGACTGAAGCGACTTAGCAGCAGCAGCAGCATATCATGGCTACAGTCTGGTCATCATGTAGTTAACTTCTCCATCTGGTGGGGGGTTTCAGTATCTGTAAGACAGGGCACAGGATATGGCTCAGAATATTATCTTTACTTCTTGAGAAAGAATTAAATGTCCCTGACTCTGTTTAATGACTACATTATTATTATTTGGTCTCCTTTGACTGTTTCCCTCTGTTTCTGCATTTCTCACTTCTCTGATTAAACTTATTCTTTGACTAAAGCTTTCCACAGACAAAAGGCAGGGAGAGGACCTTGCGGGGTGGGCAGGTAAGGACCATAGGGTCCTGCTCTGTTGTCCCCATGACCACTTTTTAAAAGTGAGGGAAATTTTCCCAGTATTTTGTTTTTGTCTCCATGATAAGCAAAAATGTAAGCATATTTTGGAAATCTGGATACATATTCAGATTTTCACTTTTTAGATAATTATTTTATGTCCATAAACTCAGATTCTGAGTCTTTTTAATCTATTTCTGTTCTCAGGGTCTAATACTCCTCAGAGATCCCTGTGGAATGAGGCAAATTTTCATAATCCTCTGAAACAGTGATTCTCAACTGGGTTAGAGAACTTCGGAAAAGTCTGGAGACATTTGATGTTGTCTCAACTGGGAGAGTGCTGTCGGCTAGTGGGATGAGGCTGGGGACACTGCTAAACATCTTACAATGCACAGGAATCACCAAAAGAATGATCTGGCCCCAAATGTCCATGGAGCTGGAGTCGAGAAACCCTGCTTGAAGATTTTAATCAAGCCTGTTTTGGTAAGTACCCTTACCAAAGGACCATCCATTATAGATGGTGCAGTTATACAGACACCTCCTAGGACTTTAGGGATCCTTAAAGACAAGTTGGTTAATAATAGCAAAGACTCAGAGACTAGATCTTAACTATTTTGGGTAGATCTAGCTTTCATGTAACCTTCAAATAAGCTGTTCCAAGCTTTGAAGATCCAAGACACAGGACCTGGGAGGCTCCGCTCACGAGCTGGCAGCCCTGTTGGTGATGTTGTATGCAGGCAATGCCAGCCAGATGATTTTACCCTAATCAAGATTTGTATGAACATGACATTTTGCTTATTCTGTTGCCTTTTTGTTCTTCTGATTCATAAACAGCAATAGCAGAGCCGAACAATGATCCCTTCTTGTTGCAGACACAGATGTGCAAAGTGCATGAAGGGTTTCAATGAGGCCAGCAATGCCAAAACAATTCAGATTATACCTCATCTGCTGCACTCCAGGGTTTCAGACTACAAAAGTGTGCAAACACTGTAACCCTCTATATTTATATTCAACTGGTCTTAGGAGTGGCCACACAGCATTCTCCGCAGGCATACACGTTCAACACATATTAAAATCATCAAAAATGCTCTCTATATGCTTAGATGAAAACTTTTTGACTCAACACCAGTGGATAATGTCCTATCAGAAACTATAAGTTCAAATATTTGACCCAAAAACTTCTTTTCTTATACTTCCAGTTCTCCCTTTTCTGAAACTAGTAAAAAGGGTAACACTTTCAACATTTAACTGAAGTCTGTGTGTATGTGTCTGACTCTTTGCAAACCCATGAACTATAGCCCACCAAGCTCCTCTGTCCATGGGATTCTCCAGGCAAGAATACTGGAGTGGGTTGCCATTTCCCCCTCCAGGGGATCTTCCCGACCCAAGGATCAAATCAGAATTTCCTGTGTCTCCTGCATTGCAGGCGGATTCTTTACTACTGAGCCTGATAGCTAAAAATATTCATTATAAAGGCTATACAGTGCAATATTTTGGCGATGCATTCCAACCTATTATATAAGATAAGGGTCAAACTTTCCACAAAGAGCCAGACAGTAAACACATGGTTTCATGGGTCATATAGGCTCTTTTGAAACTACTCACCTGGGAACTATACTCAATATCCTGTACTAACCTATAATGGAAGAGAATGTAAGAATACATATGTAAAACTGAATCACTTTTATTGTACACCAGAAACTAACACAACATTGCAAATTAACTTTATTTTAATAACAATTAACTACTCAGCTCTGCTCTTGAAGCAAGAAAGCAGTCAGAAAATATGCCAACGAATGAATGAGATGGATTCATGCTTTATTTACGGACTCTGAAATTCGAATTTCATGTAACTTCCATGTGTCACAAAATATGATTCTTTTTTATTTACATTTTAACCATTTATAAATAGAAAAATCACTCTTACCTCATGGGCCACGAAAACAGACAATGGGCTGGATACCCCACAGGCCATAGTCTTCTGACCCTTGATCTAAGGAACATACCTGTTTATAGAAGAAAACATAAAATATAACACCAAGTAGAAGGATGATGGTTACAAGAAAGACAGGAGAGATACTTCAAATTTCCATCTTTAGCCTAAAATACATGTTGAATAAATCATTCTAATTTAATAGTCAAAATGATTTGATTTAAAAAATGATATTACAGTGAATCTGTGATAATAATATTGTACTCTTTTATTAAAAGGATAAATTTCTAAGAAGACTTAAATTCTTTGACAGTGCTCAATTTTTTGATGGAAATGATGATGGATGGCTCTGAACAGTAATCAGGGAAATTCTATCAGGAATATTCTTTACACATCTTAAAATGTTTACCTCATATTTTCTTTATGTGTCAGGTTATCAAGGATTTGGTTCATGGTACATCTATTGTAATTAAATAAGGTAGTAAAATTATTCCTAAATCCATTTTACTTAAGTGTCTGTGTTACTGATCATTAAGAATTAGAGGAAATTTGGTAAAGATATTCAAGGTACTTAAATCAGGTACATACATCCTAAAATGTAAAACTATCTATGGGTTCAAGGAATGGACTCCGCGTAATGGACTATTCCCTTTCTTCTCTTTAAAAATATCCTAAATATGCATCTCAAAGATAACTGATTGGGTGAGTATTCCTTTGATCCACATAGACTTACCCCAGTAGGAGCCATTAGAACAAATGGGATTACTCCTTCCCTCCATAGATCAACATCTAATGAATGCTCATCCTTCTTGTCTCCTCAGCTGAATCCTGAAAATAGCAGTTATCAGAAGCCAATACTATCTGAGTCTACTGTTTTCAGTACCTGCCATACCATGGACAGAGGTGCTTAGTGGGCTGTAGTCCTCAGGGTCGCACAGAGCTGGACAGGACTGAATGACTAAGCACTCACTCACACCATCTGAAGTCATGTTGGTTTCTATCATGTTTGCTGCTGCTTCTGCCTGAAAGCTATTTGTCTCTTGTTATTCAAGAGTAACTGGAATATGGGGCTTCCCGGCTAGCCTAGACATCCCCTGGAGAAGGACGTGGCTACCCACTCCAGGATTCTTGGAGAATCCCATGGACAGAGGAGCCTGGCTGGCTACAGTCCATAGGGTGACAGAGTCGGACATGACTAAATCAACTTAGCACATACGACTGGAATATAGTCTCCTTTAAGAAGCTTTTCAAGTACCTCATCCCTACATTCTTTCACTGAAGCCGTATCTGTTACAGTAATTTACTGTCGCGCACTTACTGCTTTATGTATTCCAGCTCTCTATCTTTTTCTGTAAGCTCTCTGAGGACAGAAGTTTTCTAGCTTCAGCACGCAGCTTCACGCTAGATGTAGATGTAGAGTAGATATTAAATATTAAGTGATCAGAAGGTTGGTCTTCTTGAACCTCTCATATCATTTTGGACTGTTTAAAAGGAAGTGGGTGTCTCTACTGAAGCTAATCATGTCTTGTAACTTGCTGTCAGAACTCTGCTGAGGGGCCAAAACCCCTTCACCCCTTCCCTGCTGGAGCCCAAGAAAAACGTGGAGCACACCCCTTTACTCCTAACCCACAAGCAGCTCCAGAATGTCTGTCCTGAAGAGGCTCAGAGAAGGAAATCTGACAAGAGGGTGGAAATGGGAAGAGGACCTAGAAAATGTGTCTCTAAGTGACAGTTGCTGAGCAGGAACAGTATTTTTCTTGGGTGTTTACTTGGAGTGGCTTTTGGGGGTTTTCAGAGACAACAGGGAGTTGGGCTGAAGCTCCTTCAGCCAACTCTTATTTTAAAATGTTATGTTTTAGAGTGGCTCATTATACAATAAAAGGTAACTGACCCAAGTTGTAGATATTATCCACTGCGATCGCCTCTCCATCGCTGCTACGTCTACCAGCATAAGACTGTAGACTGTAAAACATAAATGGTTGTCCTCGATGGAAAGTGAAATCACAGAAGGAGATGAAAACGTAAGGGAAACTAAATTTATAGCATTGATATAGATTTTTCCTTGCATTGAATGAGGAAACCTGAAAGATTAACCATCATAAAGAAGCTACTTTCTCCCAATGAAATGTATACGCCTACATCTATACTACTGGTGGATTTAAATTTCTCCAAAAATCCTTTGAGATTCCTCTATATAAAGGGGAAATCTTAATTCTTTATTCCTTGAATGTGGGTGGACTTTGACTTGCTTCTAACACACAGGATATCACAGAAGTTATATTATGCCACTTTGGGCTTCATCTATTAGCTCTGGGGCTTCCTTCTTGCCCTTTCTCTTGAATTCCTTGTTCTGGGCAAGCCAGTTAACATGTGATAACACTCAGGCAGCCCTGTAAAGAAGTCCATATGGAAAAAGAGTAAGAATTCCTCCCACAAGTACTTGAATAGCCATCTTAAAAGTGGATCCTTCAGCCTCAGTCAAGTCTTCAGACTGACTGCAGGCTTGGCCAGCAACTTAACTACAGCCGCATGAGAGACTGTAAGAACTACCCAGATTACTAACTCATTAAAACTCTGAAACAATGCTGTTGCTGTTTAGTCTCTCAGTCGTGTCTAACTCTTTGCAACCCCATGGACTGCAGCACGCCAGGCTCCGCTGTCCTTCAGTATCTCCCAGAGTTTGTGCAAACTCATGTCCTTTGAGTCAGTGATAATCTCTAACCATCTTAGCCTCTGTCACCCCCTTCTCCTGTTGCCTTCCATCTTTCCCAGCATCAGGGTCTTTCCAATGAGCCAGCTCTTCGCATCAGGTTGCCAAAGTATTGGAGCTTCAGCTTTAGCATTAGTCCTTCCAATGACTATTCAGAGTTGATTTCCCTTAGTATTGACTGCTTTGATCTCCTTGCAGTCCAAGGGACTCGTATTTAATTGCCTACATGATATTTCACTAGGATGTGTCTCTGGCAGAGTGCTTTCAAAGATGGCAGCAATAATTTCTCCCAAGATCCTTTGCCCTGTGACCATGACAGATAGATAAATGTGCTCAGTCATAGCCAACTCTGCAACCCCATGAACTGTAGCCTGCCAGGCTCCTCTGTCCATGGAATTTTCCAGGCAAGAATACTGGAGTAGATTGCCATTTCCTACTTCAGGGGATCTTCCCAACCCAGGGATTGAATCTGTGTCTCTTGTGTCTGCATTGGCAGTGGATTCTTTACCACTCCACCACCTGGGAAGCCCACGGTATATGTTAACAATGGAATATTACTCAGTCATAAAAAGAATGAAATGATGCCATTTGCAGCAACATGGATGCAACTAGAGACTATCAGACTGAGTGAAATAAGTCAGAAAGGGAAAAACAAATACCACATGATATCATTTATATGTAGAATCTAAAATATGACACAAAACAGAAGCAGACTCACAGATGTAGAGAATAAGCTTCTGGTTGCCAAAAAAGAGGAGAAGGTGGGGGAAGGATGGAGTGGGAGTTTGGGATTAGTAGATGCAAACTATTATATATAGGATGGATAAACAACAAGGGTTTACTGTGTAGCACAGGCAACTATATTCAATATCCTCTGATAAACCATAATGGAAAGGAATATGAAAAATAGGAAAAAGCATAACTGAATAATTTTACTGCACAGTAGAAATTAACACATTGTAAATCAATTATACTTCAATAAAAATTTTTAAAAATCGACACATACCAACAAAACTGTTATTTTGAGGGGGACAGGATGTACTAGCACAATTGCTGGCTTCAAAACTGTACAACTTGAGCCACACATCCAGGGACCAGAAGCCAGGAGCTGCCAATGTCACATCCAGGAACATAGCTGAGATAAATGCTGGCTCACCTGCCACTCTGAGTCTGCTAGACCCTTATGAGAAAAATGTGTGCCTCGCACCCAACTGTCTGTCACTTAACTCATATCTGAATTCAAGTCTTTCATGAGTATATATGGTTGGTGCAACCTATGTCGCATTCAGAATGCTAGTTCAAGGGAGTCTAAAATATAATTTTCAATTGTTGATCTCTGCAGTTAGAAGACCTACTAGAAGGAAGTTGGAATAGATGTTAAGTATGTCAAGCTGCCACATTTGTCCTTCTCCCCATGACATTTCTGCTACTCTGTCATGCCCCCTGTTGATTCTTTCATGAAATGTATCACAATTTAAAATTACACATATGTATATGTGTATAAAATTTTCCATTTCCTTGCACTTGTGAAAGAAACCTGCCCTTGAGTGCAGGAACATTGTTTTGTTCATGGAAACACTTAGAATGGTGGTTGGCACATGGCAACTCCAACCAATAGTTTTAGAATGGGAAAGGAGTAAATACATAAATAACAAGTAAGCAGTCATTAAAAATAGCAGTCATTTTGTGATGCTGTCCCTCCGAGGGATGTCCCTAGAAATGTCACTTCCCCTTTGATGTGGCTTTCCTGGCCTAAGGAGTAGCCCCAGCCTGTAAGCACTTCTTTCTTCTAGTCTCCTAATTTACAGCCCCACCAGTATCTCCATCCTTTCCCCTTTCAAGAAGTTTCCCTCAGTCCTTGGTGAAAGTCTTTTAGAGCCTGGTAGTGTCCCAGGCATTGGCTGAATATGGATTAATGTTGGCTTATATTCCATTTTAAGGTTATATGTGGGAGAAGAAGAAGGTGGGGAGGGATTGACTCCAACTGATGAACAAAAATGAATATGGTGCTTGCATTTCTGCTTCAATCTATCTTTCCACCAATGAGATGTGTGGACATTCTGGATCCTTCTTGAGATGGATTGGTAATCGTATTTTTGGAACATAAACATTGCTTATCACCTAAGCTGACAACTCATTGAAGAAAGAATACTGCTCTATTTGAAGAACTCTGTCCCTTCCCAAGAGAATTCATAATTCCTAGTAATTGAACTGATGGGTATTATGTCCTTTCCTCCTCTCAAAAAGGCTTCCCTGATAGCTCAGTTGGTAAAGAATCTGCTAGCTGGGGAGAGCAGGGACTCCTCTCTAATTGGGGTGCTCAGACTTCTCATCGTGATGGCTTCTCTTGTTGTGGAGCACAGCTCTAGGACAAGCAGGCTTCAGTAACTGTGGCACGTGGGCTCAATAGTTGTGGCTCCTGGGCTCTAGAGCACAGGCTCAATAGCTGTGGCACATGGATTTAGCTGCTCTTTGGCATATGAAATCTTCCCAGATCAGGGATCGAACTTGTGTCTCCTGCCTTGTCAGGCAGATTCTTTACCACTGAGCCATCAGGTAAGCCCCTATTGAATTATTTTGATACATGTCAGTAAATTTGTAGAGAGAGTAAAATTGTGGGGATGGAAGGAATGGGGTGCAGATCATTTCTTACCAGAACACCAGTAAGGGAGGTCCGAGGGTAGTTTATTTGGAGTTTATCCTCTGTCATTTGGTCCCTTAGTCACTGGGATTATGTTTATTCTATAATTTTTCTATAAAAGAAGCAATGCAAGAAGTAAAAGCTAATGACCAGCCTCCCACCTGCATTTAAGGTCTGTTGGACAAGTGAGTTAGGTACTTTGTATTCTCTTTTCTACCCTTAATCACAGATCCCATCTCATCTCAACATATTAGACAAAATATGTTCTCCCTTCCATTGAGTCTCTGCTGCTGCTGCTCCTAAGTCGCTTCAGTCGTGTCCAACTCTGTGCGACCCCAAAGATGACAACCCACCAGGCTCCCCCGTCCCTGGGATTCTCCAGGCAAGAACACTGGAGTGGGTTGCCATTTTCTTCTCCAATGCATGAAAGTGAAAAGTGAAAGTGAAGTCGCTCAGTCGTGTCCGACTCCTTAGTGTTTAACTAACATTAAACTTACCTCCATAATCCTTTAGAAGGAAATAGCTACCCACTCCAGTATTCTTGCCTGGAGAATTCCTTGGACAGAGGAGGCTGGTGGGCTATAGTCCATGTGGTTGCAAAGAGTCAGATACGACTGAGTAACTAACACTTACATTTTTCAACCTCCATAAACCTAATCAGTGAATGTGGTCCTACCCAAGGGCCATAGGAAAAGAAAAGGGAAACAGAAGTATAGTAACAAGGTAGACCACTCAGAAGAAATCAATGGGAATAAAGTTTTAAGAGGGAAGATGAAACTTTGGAAGCATAAGCATACAGTTGTTGCTTCAGACTCAGAAAAAAAACAAAAAACAGTTCTATATTTGTTTCTAAAAGCAAATACAGAATTTGGATTATGATCAATTCCAGTTTACAAACAGATTCATAAGAAAATGAATCTATAATTGGGGATAGGAAAGAAGAACCAAGATGAGGAATTCACCTTTCTAATTGCAATATGATGCAGAGATGAGGGTGGTCATCTGTCCTTAAATACTGAATAAAAGAAGGTTATGTATGCATGCTCAGTCACTCAATTGTGTCGAACTCTTTGCCACTCCATAGATTGTAGCCCACCAGGCTCCTCTGTCCATGGGATTTTCCAAGCAAGAATACTAGAGTGGGTTGCCATTTCCTATTCCAGGGGATCTTCCCAACACAAGGATCAAACCCACATCTCCTTGCACTGACAGGCAGATTCTTTAAGACTGAGCCACCATTATGACTGATCTGTTAAAACAGGCACACCTTAAAGAAAGAAAGGGAAGTGAAAGTGAAAGTTGCTCAGTCATGTCCAACTCTTCGAGACCCCATGGACTATACAGTCCATGGCATTCTCTAGGCCAGCATGCTGGAGTGGGTAGCCTTTCCCTTCTCCAGGGCATCTTCCCAACCCAGGGATCAAACCCCGGTCTCCAGCTTTGAGGGCAGATTCTTTACCAGCTGAGCCACAAGGGAAGCTCAAAGAAAGAAAGGTTGTTTAGACTTTATATGCAAGCATGGGATGTTCATTAATCTTGGTAAAAGTAGTGCTGCTGCCCGAAGATATTAACCACGACTTCATGTGAAGATTGAGTGTGTGAAGAAGGCTCATTTCTGACGATGCCATCTTGGTGGACCCATTCTAGGTCTCACTGCACCCATTCTAGGTCTCGCTGCTTGAAATATGGCAAGTAAACCATCACTGCATCATGAGAGGCCAAGGCCTGTGGTGCTGTGCAGCTCCATCCTTCTAAAGCAGTCAGCACCAGGAATGAGAACGCCCAAGACTTAGGCTTTGGTCAGAGTGGGTAGATGTTAAAATAAATGTTGATCTTTGGGGTTAAAGAGAAACTCGGGAGCTTACTGTCCAAAACCAGGAAGAGTCCTTGAAGCTTTTAACCTTCTTTTCAGAGTCTAGAAGTCACACATAGGAGGCTTTAAGTTTATTCTAAACTCTGCAGTCTGTGATGGACAATAATGTGGTTTCTGTTTTTGCTTGCTAGATTGCCTGTCTGTGTTTATTTGTGGGTTGCAGCTAACTGATCACACACCATATCTGTTCCATTGTGGTAGACCAGTGCTATTTGCTTTGTTATTTTCCTGGAGGTTGTTTGCAAAGTGTTTCCAGACGTCAAACAAATGGGTTATCCCAAGCACTCTTGTTTTCTAAGCACTGAGTGCACCTTCTCTCTCAAATTGGGTTGAAACTAGAATCTGTTGATTTAGGTGGTTAAAAGTATATAAATGGAAGATGTGGATAGATGGATGTATGGATGGATAGTTTAGACAGATGGATAGACAGATGATAGATCCATAGATAAATAGGATAGGCTATATCAATGATCTAACTTTTTAAGTAATTTGTTTATGAAGTCCTGAGAATTAATTCTGGAGTTGTATATTAGGAGAGCACGAGGGAAAAGGATAATAAGCACAAAGGAGCATAAAAGGGAGAGAGAGAGGCAGAGACCAAGAAACAGAGTGAAAGTCAGCTCAAGTGGGTGACCATAACCTCTGGCAAGACATCAGACAAACAAGTTCAACCCAAAGTCAATTTAACTTTATTGGACCACACTGTCTCAGGCAATTAGAAAAATATTTGTAAAACATCAGATGAGAAAAAGGAACGTGGAGCCCAATAATGCAAAACAATGTTTATAAGAGAGAAATCATGAAGTGGGAAGAGTAAACACAATTATTCTATCAGCACCTCCTGTTCTTCTAAAGATTACTTAACTTACATGGAGAGAATGCCTTCAAACAAACAGCCAAAATAGTTTCTCTCTAGCATACTCCTACCCCCAAAGGAGTGAGTTTTAAGACCTCTAACTCTCCCTAAGAAAACAACAAACCCTGAGGAATTTTCAATTTTGAGGAATTAGAAATAATTACAGACTAGATTCCATAAGCTTATGGATAATTTTTAAATCAACTAATAACCCCAAGCCAAAGATAAAAATAAAAATGGTCTTTATAGTTCTATTTTGCCCTTGCTTTTCACTTTAGTGAAAAGGTAATTCACAACCCACACAAGTGATAGTCCCCAAGCTGAGATTGTAATTATAAGTTTATCTGGAGAAGAGATTGCACACAAACTCTTCATCCAAATGGGCTTTCAAGGGTCTTCATAGTTCAAGTCAACTGAACTCACCTCAGTGTGGTATTGCATAGTTCAGCTTGTTTTGCCAAGTCTTACAAATTGCAGTAACTGAGTATCTCATGCAGGTGGAAAACATGAAATGTTGTATTTTTTGTCATCTTCCACCATACACAAAACACACACACACACTCTTCATGGTCTGCACTTCACTCATGTCTAATAAATGGCGGTCCTGCATATTGACTCCTCCAAATTCCTTTTTTCCAGCCAGGCCTGTTCTCTTTCCAGAACCATCCTTGGTATTACCTAATGTCCATGGGGTTGCAAAGAATCAGACACAAGTGAAGTGACTTCACACACACACGCACCCACACACACATGCGCACATTCTTATCTAATCCTTTCAAATCACTAAATTCTCTACCTACTACTGAAAAAAATTGATGGTATAGGTTCTTTCTCAGACAAAAATATACTATCTATGTAAAAACAAAGTGAAATTTATGGTGTAGAAATCTTCCATTTCTGCCATGGACCTTCCAGCTAACAGCTCAGCCCTCAGGTCGGTTCTGCTTCTCTGGGAAAATAGTACGCATCAAAATCTATATTTAAAAAATACTATTTAAAATATATTTTAAACTATTAAATAAACTATTAAAATATATTTTAAAAATACTATTATGAAATGCACACACAGATATATTTCATATAGTGTGACTCCTAGAGAAATATCAGGAAAAAAAGTATCCAGATTTCTAAGATTTCAAATACCAACTATATGCTTGAAGATTTCTAGTCTGAGGCTCTGTTTGTAACCATCATTTGCTTTTTAAAATCCAATGCGCCTTGTGACTTTTAGAAACTTATTTTAAAGGAAAGGGAACCATTCTCTATGTGTTTACTATGATTATGTATAACAAGCAGTAGAAAAATTTGGAGACTAATAGAAGGAATGGCTTCATGCCTATTGTGAGGGAATATTGGAAATACCAACTAGATGATAAGTCAACATCCACATATTCATACACTCATGTGTGTATCCGTGAGTTTGTGTGTGTAAATCTGTTTTTTTCTGTACCATTCTGCTTTAAATAGCTTTAGAATTTGGAAGCTTCCATGGGCATCTGGTCACTTTTTACATACTATTATTGAATCGCTGTTCTTGGAAGAGACTGATGTGGCAACGCATTTCTGTTAATTTCCCCTGAAGAACGTCACAATGGGTAATGTTCTGTGGGTGGTCATGCAGTGAGACACTGGTGTCTGTCTATGACACATACTGTATATGAAAGGAGGCGTAGATAAAGGTAACTTGAATTCCATCCCTCTCTGTTTATACGATGCTTATCACCATGCTATCTAGACACCCAACCGAGAAGCTTTTCAACAAGGAAAATTTCCTGCTCGGTTTCGTTGAAATCCATGGACGAGGCGTCTGGGCAGGCTCTGGAAGGGTTAATAGGCACACATGCTTCTGGGTAGTCAGAGACGAAAATGGATTGACCCAAGTGGCAACAATTTCCCCATTTCCAAAAATGTAAGCAACTGCTTCAGTGGAATACCACTGGAAATGAATATTCTATATTATAAACATACTCTAAGTGCATTTGCAGGCATCTAGCTGTTTAAACTGTTTTTTACCTAAACCAGTGACTTTTGTAAAGATATAGCTATTCACAATCCTTGTTTATTTTGAATAGTAATAGCATGGAAAATTTCAAAGGAAAATATTTGGCTATGTTTTCTGTAGGAGAGAGCAAATTCTTTGAGTGTATGTATTGTGTGTATGCATATGGGCACAGATAATATATATTACTTTTAAAAAGCATTAAAAGTATATATTCCTTTTTTGAATATTAGTGTAACTTTCAGTAACATTGGCCCCATGATATTTTCTTTTTTGTGTTCCATGATAGAATTGATACAATACAGCATGTGGTTGACTAAGACCAAACATCAGTGAATTCAACTGAACTTTTTACAAAGTCAAATAATAACGAGTCTCTTAGAACATCTGTATTTTCTTTTGGAGAGTCTTCACTTCCTTCCTCTTTCTACCCTCTAACTTCCTTTGTTTTCTTTTAGTCTTGAACTGTAACTGGGACATTCTGGAACATAGATTTATTCTTCTTGACCTCAGCTGTGATTAATCCACCCGAGACAAAGATCAACTTCTGGCCAACACTTGTTCCCTCTTCCTTGTATCAGCAATGCAGATTTACCTACTTGTTCGCAGTATCTGCTCTAAGTGTAGTTGAAAAGAAAATCCAGAGAGCAAAGATGCAAGAATTAACTGACTGATTTAACAAACACGTGTTGGGTACCATTTATGGCCCTGGTTAGACAGTATTTTTAATGGGTGGATATTAATTTTAATGCATGTGAAACTCAGAAATGCAGATGAGGTTTAAGAGGATGATGAATGGCTTACAGTCCACATTTGTAGGTCCTGTTCTTATTCCTCCACCATATGGTAGAGAAGCAAAATTACAATTTTCTTTGGGTGGGAGGAGGTACTCAGGTAGATTAATCACACACACTGGCAGCTAGGATGAATGAAACCTTAGTTAACACTAAAAACCTCATTGGAACCATTAGTTCTGACCTCTTTATCAAAACTTTTACCCAGGCTGCTAAGAATTAACAAGATTGATGAATCTGAATTTCAGCTTTTGCCTTTTTCTACTGGTCATTTGTCAATCAGTAGCATTCATTGAGAATTCACTACATAGAGAATATTGTGCAGACTTGCAGCCTCCAAACTCTGTTAAGGAAAAACTACTTTAAGGAATATTAACAGGCTTCTGGAGACAAAGTTGCTACTTTTGCAATTAAGTTAGTTCAATGGTTAAGACACGGATTTCTTGTTACAATAAGCCTTCTCAGAGAATCTAATCTTCTAACACAAATCTAATATTTGTCAATACAAAAGAGGATTTAGTATTCAATGCTTCCCTTTGTTATCCAAGCACAAATTAATATTTCTTGGAAATAGCATTCTGTAGATTTCAAAAAAAAGGGGGGGCTGTGGTCACTCCTTTCATGGAGGGTGTTAATATCTCTGTTGTAAAAGTGATTACAGAACCAATGTTTTTAGGGTATAAAAGGTCAAAAATTGCTTAACCCAGTGGTACTCAAGCCAAAGTGAATATTAAGTTTTCCTTGGATACCATTAAAAAATAAAATTTTCAACATCTGACCCTCCCCCAAACTTATGTAGAATTTAGGGGGATAGAACCAAAACCCCCAAGGTTGTGGAAAACACTGTCCAAGCCAATCCAATCAATGCACAAGTGAGACCAACAGCCTTTCAAAGAATTTCCAAGCCTCACTGCCCAGGCATCACTGTTCAATAGCAGAAAACTACGTCCCTGTCCGTTCCCCAGTGTATTAGAGAGATGTCCTGAACTCACAGCCTAGCAATAGTAACAGCAACAGGGATGCAAATAGTTCCACAAAGGATGAGGTACACCTGTCTAGGACTCTCAGAATTTGTGCTAGAAAATACAGAGATAATGGAGTCACTACATCAAGGCCACTGATGCTGATGCATGGGAAAAATTCAGGAGACAAATTGGGACCATGATGGTTTTTGAAGTTAAAAAGAGGCAGAAGCTAGAAAGAAACAGCTGTGAAATAAGGGGGAGAGGGGGGAAGTAAACAGAATATACGAGGACACTGAACCATCATAGAATTTCTAAAACTGTGGCTTGGAATTCGGGATTAACATATACACCTCCTCATACCTAAAACAGATAAATAAGAATTAGGTAGAAACTAACTTTTACCTATTGGAAAGACTTCACAGTGCAGCTAAGAAATAAATCGTCTTTGCAAATATAAAAGGGTAAAACAGTTTTGGAGAAAGACAGGGGCGAGTACTTCAGGGAAGTGTATAGACGGAGTAAAAAAGGTCATGCACACAATGATACTCCGAAGGAGGGTGGGGAGAAATGAATGGCCAAATCAAGAGGCATTTGTTGATTGGTGCCCTGGCATAAAATCCATGACCTAGACTTTAAGCATGGGTCAAGAATTAAATAGGAAAAAGATCACCTTGTTAAAATGTCATTATTTTAAAGCTTTTTGTTGTTGTTCGCTCTTCAGTCACTAAGTTGTGTCCAGCTGTTTGTGACCCTACAGACTGAAGCATGCCAGGCTTCTCCATCCTCCACTGTCTCCCAGAGTTGATTCAAACTCACATCTGTTGAGTTGGTGATGCTATCTAACTATCTCATCCTCTGCTGCTCCCTTCTCCTTTTGCCTTCAATCTTTCTCAGCATCAGGTCTCTTCCAATGAGTCAGCTCTTTGCAGCATGTGGCCAAAGTATTAGGGCTTCAGTAACAGTCCTTCCAATGAATATTCAAGGTCAATTTCCTGTTGGATTAACTGGTTTGATCTCCTTGCAGTCCAAGGAACTCTCAAAGCCTTCTCCAGCACCACGATTTGAAAACATCAGTTCTTCAGTGCTTGGCCTTCTTCATGGTCCAGCATTCACATCCATACATAACTACTGGGAAAAACATAGATAGCTTTCACTATACAGACCTGTATTAAAAAACAATGACCTTTAAGGTCAAAAAATGAAGATGATGGCATCCAGTCCCATCACTTCATGACAAATAGATGGGGAAACAATGGAAACAGTGACAGACTTTATTTTCTTGGGCTCCATAATCATGGCAGATGGTGACTGTAGCCATGAAATTAAAAGAAGCTTTCTCCTTGGTAAAAAAGCTATGACAAACCTACACAGCATATTAAAAAGTGGAGAATTACTTGGCCGACAAAAGTCCATCTAGCAAAGCTATGGTTTTTCCAGTAGTTATGTATGGATGTGAGAGTTGGACCATAAAGAAGGCTGAGCTTCAAAAAAATGATGTTTTTGAACTGTGGTGCTGGAGAAGACTCTGGAGAGTCCCTAGGACTGCAAGGAGATCAAACCAGTCAATCCTAAAGGAAATCAATCTGAATATTCCTTAGAGGGATTGATGCTGAAACTGAAGCTCCAATACTTTGGCCACCTGATGCGAAGAACTGACTCATTAGAAAAGACCCTGACGCTGGGAAAGATTGAAGGCAGGAGGAGAAGGGGACAACAGAGGATGAAATGATTGAATGGCCTCACCAACTCAATGGACATGGGTTTCAGCAAACTCGGGGAGATGGTGAAAGACAGGGAAGTCTGGCATGCTGCAGTCCATGGGTCACAAAGAGTCAGACATGACTGAGGTACAGAAAAACAACAACCTTTAAGGTACAGTGTTGACCACTTTCTACCCTTTGACATTTAATCCTCCAGCACATAGGAAAAGCAGGGATGAACAAGTATGCCCATATGCTGGGAAGAAATGGAAGCCAAGAGATGTAAAAGTTTTGCCCGAGACCGGTAAGAATTTAGGTTAAGACTTAAAACACAGACCTGAATTCGTAGGCTATAGTGTTCGTGTTATATTTTCATAGGCAAAATAAATGCAAAGCTAGCCTCAGAGGGAAAGAAATCAAGAGGCTTTGTTAATCCACTTTCTAGATCCTGAAGTTTCTGTTTTGCAAGAGTTAATTTTTTCTTATTAAAGTTGATACAATAAAATTATGCTGGAGCAGAAGTTTGGAAAAGAGCCTGCAAGTTTATGGAAACCACACTATAGGAATTTAAAGAATTTGAGGTGCTGCAATGATTAGAAATTTGTGTGTTATAGCTGCTGCTAAGTTGCTTCAGTCGTGTCCAACTCTGTGCGACCCCATAGACGGCAGCTCACCAGGCTCCCCCGTCCCTGGGATTCTCCAGGCAAGAACACTGGAGTGGGTTGCCATTGCCTTCTCCAATGCATGAAAGTGAAAAGTGAAAGTGAAGTCGCTCAGTCGTGTCCGACTCTTAGCGACCCCATGGACTGCAGCCTACCAGGCTCCTCCATTCATAGGATTTTCTAGGCAAAAGTACTGGAGTGGGGTGCCATTGCCTTCTCCGGCACATTTATTCAAACTGGAAATGTTTATTGTTTAGTGAAAAATCAGTGCTTGAAACTGATAAATTAACTTAAACACCAGCATGAGGTGCTATTTTCAGCACATTCCTAAAAAAAACTTTCAAAGACTATATAATAAAATAGAAATATTTATAGGAAAAAATTAACTAAAGGATGTGTCAACCATTTTTTCAAATCAATCTCTCCTTTTCAAATGCTTCCTCCATGTGTCAAGGAAACTTATATGTTTAGTAGAATTCTGTATTTTTTTTTAAAGGACTTAGAGGGAATCTTTCTCATTGCATCTTAGAGCAGAAGAAACATAAATCTAGTGTGAAAACACCCAGGATGACAAAAAGTATTGTTAGGATAGGAACTTTTTAAGGATGGGAGTGATAATCACCCTCCCGGCTAAAGACATGGAGGATAAATACAGGAGGTGAACAGTCTGGCTTAAGCATCCATGATTATGTCTCACTTCAACCTTCATTATCTATTCTGACATTGTTGATGTTGTCTAAGCTTTTGTTTCTAAGTTTGTAACATGGAAAAAAAAGTGTCTAGAAGCATTTTTCAGATCATATATATATTCCTGCTAATTTTTATGTTATATGTCATTGAAAACACACAAGAACCAGAGTCTTCTTCTCTTTTGAGTTAAGGGTACATTATGCAGACATGTTTACTCTGAGTTGTAGGAACATGAGAAAATAAAGGAAAGAAAAGAGAATATAAGTTCTCTGAGAGTCTAGGTCACATGAATTCGGATGATTCCAATTACTTTGCTATGCTTGAATTTATCTCTCTATACTAAAAAGCCACGTGCTTTTGGAAACCTCTATAATAATACGCCACATGTAATCACAATTACATAATTATACAATATAAAAACGATTACTTAAGTAACATTACCGGTTAACCCTGGTAATTACCTGTACATGTATGTGGGCAAAACAGTCGATTTGAGTGCGGAAGACAACTCTGCTTGAAATTGTTTTTATGAAAAAATTGTGGCAGTTCCAAAAAAAAAAAAAAAAACCACTAAAAAGGCACAGCTTTGATTGCTTGGCCTGTGAATAAACTTTCCAGAATGCTTCTCAGATTTGGCACAGCATAATGTTGCAAGCCAAAGAATCAAAGACAACTTGCTGAAGAAAATGTGTGTGAGGTTGGTAAATAATTCAGCCAGACATTTTAGGCTGATTTGAAACTTTAAACAGGAGATATTCTAATTGAGGGTAAAGTTGAAAAACTCAATTTGTGTACAAGTGAAATCATGCTTGCCCCATCTAATAATAGGGTGACATTAGCCAAATAAGGTCATCTAGAATCTGTGCCTCCCAGAAACTGGAACTGCAGTGGGAAGAGACACAGGGAGGACCAGAAACTCAGAGCTGTTTTCCGAGGAGGCAGCATGTCACTTAGACCTAATCTCCGTGAGCAGCTCCCTCCAAAAATATTTCAGTGTTAGGAGTTGTGCTCTAGGCTGTGTGAGCCATTGGGTCAATTTAGTTGAATGAGGCAGCTGTCTTTAGAGAAAAGAAAGAAATGTAAGCTCACCAGTTTAGGGAAGAATAAGTTAAATAATTTAATTGAATTGACCTTTGCTTAGTCAAAGAGGACCCCAAGCATTGGCTACGGAGACAGAGCCAGAGAGCAACCAAGGTGATGGTTTACTTGATGCTCGATCAATGGCTTACCCTCAGGGACATTGCCTAGAGGTCAAACCAAAGAATGATCCATCAATTGGAACAAAAAATAAAATGCTGATGGTAATTACACCATAACATGTTAAGAAAGGGCTCATTCGGTGGAAAGCTTTTTATTTTTTTCCTGCTTTATTTTGCTTTGCATAAATAGGCTTCATCTTAAAATCTTGTTCAAAATTTAATTCAATGTGCTTTTCTCTTTGCTCCTAAACTCACTGAAGAGATGGACTGCTCTACTGTCCATAAAAATCAATACACGGTATCAAAAATTTTATTTATTTAATAGAAATTGACCTTTTCCCCTTATATGTAACTTTGTCCTCTGATCTATCACTTACTACAAGGTTCTTAGAGTTTCTCAGTTAAAACATGCATAGTAAGCTATATTTATTTTAACAAGAATATTTCTTTGTAATGAGTGCTGGAAAAGTAAAGATAAGCCAAATATACTAAGCAGCAGATAAATCAAATTAAATTTAGCTGAAGAGAAGTTTAGAAAATTGACATTCACCCCCAAACCAGCCTTTGCATTACTAAAAAAGACACAAATGCAAACATCACGTAGAGTGAATTCCCAACACTGAGTGTCAGTTCTTTCCAGCTGTTTAGGTATGTGGCAAGGAAATGACCCATGGTCAAGAAAAATACACTCGTTGGTTCTGCAATGTGCACTAAATAATCTGAAGTAGGGGCAGCCACACAAGTTCTAACACTTGTGAGCTCACATAGGGATTCCTCGGAAAGGGGGTTAAGAAGGCACAGGGAGATAGACTGGTCTGTAGGGAAGAAAAAGAAAAATCAAAGAATGAGGTCTGAAATTCTCCAGATACCAGTATATGAACTCTGTATTTTTTTTTTAATCCAGAAACAAAAGACAAATAAAGTCATCTTAATCTTACTAATAAAAGCCTCGCAAAACTTGGCCATTAAAAACAGAGGTACATCCTAAAAAGACAAAGAAAATCAACAAAAAGCTTATCTGAGCTGTTAGGATTTAAGGGACATTCAGTATTCCTTTTGATATGGGAATATTATTTTCTTTACATTTAAAGAAAAATGAATACCAGGTTAAGAGGTACTCATTTGTAAGTAATTATATCCTTTGTTAGGTGGACAAATGATATAACTTTGATGGGGGGTCTAGTGTTCACTTTTTTTAAATTTTTTTATTAATTAATTAATTGATTGCTTTTTAAAATTTTTTGGCTGTCCTGCGTTTGTTGCTGTACGGCTTTTCTCTAGTTGTGGCAAGTGGGGCCTACTCTCTCTCTAGTTGCAGTACGTGGGCTTCTCATTGCAATGGCTTCTCTTTGTTTCAGAGCATGACCTCTAGGGCACACAGACTTCAGTAGCTGTGGCTCCTGGGCTCTAGAGCGCAGGCTTATTAGTTGTGGCTCAGGAGCTTAGTTACTCCTTGGCATGTGGGATATTCCTGGACCAGGGATCAAACCCATGTCTCTTGCACCAGCAGGCAAATTCTTTACCACTGAGCCACCAGGGAAGCATTCTAGTGTTCCCTTTTTCCAGTGCGGTAAGTCATTCAGCATTGATTGCAACATTTTGGGCCAAGTCTGATTTTATAAAAGTGATATTCAGTAAAATGATGGGAGGGCTTCCCAGGTGGCACAGTGTTAAAGGATTCATCTGCCAATGCGGGAGACACAGGAAACTTGGGTTCCATCTCTGGGTCAGGAAGTTCCCCTGGAGCAGGGAATGGCAACCCATTTTAGTATTCTCGCCTGGAAAATTCCATGGACAGAGGAGCCTGGCAGGCAACAGTCCATGGGGTTTCAAAGAGTCAGACATGACTGAGGGCCTGAACACACACACAAGATGATGGGAGAATGTAAGCTTATCTTAAAAGGGAAATCTGTGTTTAGTAGGAGTCCAGAGCAAAATCAAATTAGATTCACAAAATGCATTACACATTCATAAGTATAACTTGGTTGTTTAGTGCTTTATAGCTTTCAAAGGCTGTCCCATTGGTTATCCATTTTGATGCTCAAAAAAACTGTTATATTGGAAAAAGTTATGGCGATGGACAGGGAGGCCTGGCATGCTGCAGTTCATGGGGTCACAAAGAGTCAGACACGACTGAGCAACTGAACTGAACTGAACTGATTATCATCTCTACCTTGCATATGAATTAACAAGTTCAAAGAATCTCAGTGACTTTTCTCTCTTCTCTCAGATCCCTTCTTGGAGCCCAGGGGCCTATGGTTGAGTGTCTGGGGAGGGTGATCAGGAGCCTTGGACTCTCTGTGCCCCTTTTACCATTTTAGTCGTTTAGAGGTCACTATGGGTATATTTGTCACCTGCCTGTTTTGAATGCAGTCTTTGGCCCAAAGCTAAACAGGAAGTAGAATGAGGACCATGGATGTAGTCTGAACTTAGGCTGTATGGTGCTGTTTAGAACCTAGCCAGAGACACATAGACACAGTTGAAGCCAGGGCAGTCTGTCTGAAACACACAATGTGAAATAGAGAAAAATCGTGAGCAGGTTAGAATGGAAAGCATAAATTTAAACATTACGCTTTGTCCCACCTAACTTGCTTTCTACTAAGCTGATGGTTCTGTTGTACATAATATTTAATTTTTTGAAAACAATTTTTATGATTATCTTTTAATGGTTTAGACAATAGTCCAATTCCCCTGAAATGTAATCTCCCTATGGAAATGCTTGGTGAGTCCATCATCATATAATTGTTTAAGATGTTTGCCTGATAAATTCAAGGCAAGGTTTTCTGAAAAACCATGAAACTGTCTCATCTTAGAAAGGTTAAGAAGATGGTTCGGAAATCAGATCACCTTGTATTAGAACGCTGCTTGTGAAATGAGTTGTGTTTGGTAAATTATTCAGTCTCCCTTTCTTTAGTGAGAAAACTAAAAAATGAAACTGAAAAAAATGGAAATGATTAAAAAGGATGCCCATTTCATAGCAATTTTGTTAGGTTAAATGAAGTAATCCACATAAAGCATTTAATGGATGTTCATAATACGAGCTCTTATTTGGGAGGATTTTTTGAGACACAAGCAAAATTCTGTAAGTGACAGAACGTAGCCACATCCTAATCACTGCTCCCCATGAGACCCAGCAAACCTTCCTTTACTTTCTCTCTCTAAAATTAAGTTGCCTATTCTGGACATTTCATGTAAATGTAACTATGCTGTATAAGGCCTTGTATGCCTGGCTTCTTTTATGTTGAATAACGTTTCCAACGTAATCCATATTGTAGCATGCATCAGTACTTCATCCTTCTTATGGGTGAATAATATTCCACTGTGTGGGTATACGGAGAAGGCAATGGCACCCCACTCCAGCACTCTTGCCTGGAAAATCCCATGGACGGAGGAGCCTGGTGGACTGCAGTCCATGGGGTCGCTAAGAGTCGGACGTGACTGAGCGACTTCACTTTCACTTTTCACTTTTCACTTTCATGCATTGGAGAAGGAAATGGCAACCCACTCCAGTGTTCTTGTCTGGAGAGTCCCAGGGACGGGGGAGCCTGGCGGGCTGCCGTCTATGGGGTCACAGAGTCGGACACGACTGAAGCGACTTAGCAGCAGCAGCAGCAGCATCTAAAATTAATTAACTGTAAATATATGGGTTTATTTCTAAACTGAATTCACTTTGAGTTAATTTCTGTATATGGTGTGGGATAAGAATCTAAGTTCATCCTTTTACATATGACTATCCAATGCCCTAGTGCCGTTTGTTGAAAAGATTAATCCTTTCCCGTTGCTATTGCTTTGGCACTTTTGTTGAAAATCAACTGATTATAGATATAACAGTTTATTTCAAGAGTCTCAATTCTGTTCCATTGTCTATCCTTGCGAGTTTCCTAATCTTATTTTTGTCAGTAGGCATGCATGATAAGGGAACATATTCTACTTACACACAGAATCCCATGTCATTTTTTTCTTCCAAGAAAAATAAGGCAGAAGTTAAATTTTAAAAAAAGGCAAGCGAGGTACCGATTAAACTAACTAATGGATCACAGGAAGAAGAGCCCTGTAAATCATGAGAACTAAATTTGAATTTGAACTGACAGAGTAAGAAGATAATGAAAATTCACAGCCGATAGCTTCCGATTTTTTGCCAAGTAAAGAAAGAAGATGGATAAGAAACACTGCAAAAAATAAGTTAGCAGGGCAGGGATTAGGGTAAGGGCTGTATCAGTACTGATAGTACTGTCATAAACAACATCCTTGAAGTTGATTTTCCTGCCACACAGTATCTCTTTATTATTCCTTTGGCAGTGGGCTAAATTAGAGAGCAGGGGAAAGGAAAGAATTGTTGACAAAATTCTACATGCAGTCAATGGTAACCAGTGTCCTGGGAAGGAGGACTCATGGAACATTAGCAACCTTTATGCAATGCCCATGTCGTGCTCAGGAAGGATTGCAAAAAAAACTCTTGACAGCCCAAATAGGAGCTGCATGTGCTCGCTTAGCTGATAGACAATAGAGGTTCCTCTGGGCTTCCCTGATAACTCAGCTGGTAAAGAATCCACCTGCAATGTAGGAGACTCTGGTTTGATTCCTGGGTTGGGAAGATCCCCTGGAGGAGGGCCTGGCAACCCACTCCAGTATTCTTGCCTGGAGAACCCGCATGGACAGAAGACCCTGGCAGGCTACAGTCCGTGGGTAGCAAAGAGTCAGACAGGACTGAGCGATTAAGCACAGCACAGCACAGCACAGCACAGCAGTTCCTCTACCTGCCACAGACATTGAGTTCTCCTTCTGATCAGCCATATGGAATTCTGCCTATGGGATGGAGGAGACTTTTTAAAAAATCAAGCTAAAGGACATGCCACAGGAGCAATGCCTATATACTTCTCTCAAATCAAATCTGTTTGAATACAGGAAACGTTGGGAGCAACCACTATAGAAAAGATAAGGAACTAGACATAGTTTGTTTCAGTCCTGCCTGAATTTCTAGTCATTTTATTTAAGGTGTGTGTGTGCTCAGTCATTTCTAACTCTTTGCAACTTCGTGGACTGTAGCCCGCCCTGCAACTCCATGGAGTTTTTCCAGGCAAGAATACTGGAGTGAGTTCCTGTGCCCTCCTCCAGGGGATCTTCCCGACCCAGAGATCAAACTGACACCTCTTGTGTCTCTCGCATTGGCAGGTGGATTCTTTACCACTGTACCACCTGGGAAGCCCCATTTTATTTAATGCAGCTGCTACTGCTAAGTCGACTCTGTGCGACCCCATAGACGGCAGCCCACCAGGTTCCTCCATCCATGGCATTTTCCAGGCAACAGTGCTGGAGTGGGGTGCCATTGCCTTCTCCGATTTTATTTAATAGTGTGATGCAAACAGAGGATAAACATGGTAGAAGATGTCATAGCACTGAAAGTACTAAGAAAGAAACATACTGGTTCAGTAACAAAAAACAGTGCGTAAACTAGAGAATCGTTGTCTATGTTAAAGGACAAGATAATGACACTTGCTCCCATAAGGATCAAATCTCGAGTCATGTGACTATTTAATAAATATCTAGTTACCTTAAAAAAAAAAAGATCAAACAAAACAAACCTAAGCTACTAGAGGGAGAAGAATGAAGTGGCTAAGAGCATGGATACCAGGACAAGACTCCCTGTGTATAATTTCCAGATCTGCGCCTTGCTATGCCTCTGTGAACTTGGGTGAGGGATTTAACTTCCCTCAGCCTCTGTAGCCTCTTCTATAAAAGGAGTGAACATTGTAAGCACTTCACAGAGTTGTAGTAAAAATTAAATGGGTCACTAGTAGGAAAGCACTTATAAATATTAAATTCTTATTAAGTGTTCTGTAGGAACTTGCTGTTAAACCTCTTATTTTGTTTTATTATAGATCCTTTTCAATTCCAACTAAAAAAATAAGGGGTCCTTCAAAGTGTTAAATATCAGTTCACCTCACTTTAAGCTTTTTTTATTTATTTAATTTTGGGCTGTGGTGGGTCTCTGTTGCTGAGCAGGGGTTTGTTCTGCTTGTGGCGAGCAGGGGCGAAGCCCTAGTGGCAGCTCATGGGTTTCCCATTGTGGCAGCTTCTCTTGATGCAGAGCATGGGCTCCAGAGCACAGGCTCAGTCGTGGCTCACGAGCTTAGTTGTCCAGCGGCACGTGGAATTCTCCTGGACCAGGGATCAAACCTGTGTTCCCTGCATTGGCAGGCAGATTCTTAACCACTGGGCCACCAGGGAAGGCCACCTCACTTTTGTTAAATGGTTAGTGTATAAGGTTGTGTCAATATTATTTGGAAATAGGTAGGAAGAAATTGAAATTGATGTTTAATGAAATATTCAAAGTGCTAATTATATGTTGTTCCTGATTCACAGTGAAATCAGCACTTCTGAAAAGAACAATATAAAGTAGATAAATACTTTCAAAATGAAAGATAGTCCTATCATTATGGTGATAGTAAATATATATTACTTTTGAAAATTTTGCATATAAATGGTGTTTTGCAAAATAGTTTTTACTTAGATAAATGAAACAGAGAAAGTCAAGTGTACATTATTTTCATAATAGGTGTGCTCCTGAAAAGTTCAGTACAAGTAAGATATTTAAACACTTGATAGAGTATTAGTGATCCTTTTTGTGAAGTGACAAACCCTTTCTGCAATGTGAATTACCTTGTTAATTTAATTTTTGTGTGTATACACAGATAAACATATATTGGGCTTCCCAGGTGGCTCAGTGGTTAAGAATCCACCTGCCAATGCAGGAGATGCAGTCTCAATCCCTGGATCTGGAAGATCCTCTGGGAGAAAGAAATGGCAACCCACTCCAGTATTCTTGCCTGGGAAATCCCATGGACAGGGGAGCCTGGTGGGCTACAGTCCATGGGGTCACAAAAGAGTCAGACACAACTTAGGGACTAAAACAAATACACACACACACACACACACACACACTGGTTTAAATTTATAGTAAAATCAAGAAGTATGTGCATCAGTAGAGTAGTTTCTAGAAGCCTTAGCATCTTTAGGTGATCAGGAGATTCAGTATCCCTTTTCTTTGTGGTCATTAACTCCTTTGGACATGACACATGAGAAATGGATGCTCTCCTAGCCTCTGGCCAAGGTTAAGGTCAAGATCTGGCATGGGACTTCTTCACATGGCCTATGGAATGGCTTTTTACATACAAGAGATACAGGCTGCCAATAGCTCCCTCTTGAGTTGATCTATCTCATTCTAGTGATAATCATAACTTCAAGTGGGAACTTCACAAACTCTGTCTCAGACTTCTCTACACAGTTTAGACTTCCTGTTTTGCATTCTGCTTTTCCCCTCTCATTTCTGTTCTATCTCAATCTGCAGAATTCTGAGATTACACTTCCTAAGGTAATTGTAGCCTTCTGCTTTCCTTCTCCATTTCTCACCATTCCCCTATTTGTTTTTTCCATAAAATCAATTTCTATTCATCACCCTCTGCAACCTTCCCACTCTGGTTTCCCCAGCCATCCTGTCAGAGTTTTATGGTTTGTTTGCACCTAGGGTCTGTAATGTTACACTTTTCTTTGTGGTTGCCAAGCAATGGCATGTCATTAACCCTCAGGGGAATTCCTAAATTCCCAAACACACTCATTCAAAAAGGTCACCCTTTAGACATCTGTCTTCCTTTCTGACCTGCTGCCGATAGGCAACAGCTGCTCGGCCATACTTAGCATGCATCGTGTCTATTGTCTACCACAATTATTACACCCCCAGACAGTCCTGCTTCCTACAGGATGATATAATTGTTCTGAGATGCTAATCCTACCGCTGTTGGCTCTGTTGGTGGGGAGAGTGATTCTTCCCAAGAAGTGGTGGTTACTTTCTCTAGGAACACAGTTATCTAGAGAGACTGCTGCTGCTGCTGCTAAGTCGCTTCAGTCTGTGCGACCCCATGGACTGCGGTCCACCAGGCTCCTCCATCCATAGGATTTTCCAGGCAAGAGTACCAGAGTAGGGTGCCATTGCCTTCTCCAATCTAGAGAGACTACGTACCACCAAAAAGGAAATAAGTTATGCAATCTAGGCACCATCCTTGTCTACCTACAGTACTCGTAACAAATCATAGCTGATATTGCACCCACTCTCCAATGCCAGGCCCAAGGGACTATCTGAAAACTCATGTTTGACATGCAGTGCCCACCTCAACCTCCTTTCTTATCAATTACTGTCTTAGGGGAATAAGTGCATTAGTTTCTTAATTCTCCCTAACACTTGGCCTCATGTTTACGTTTGCTCACAATCTGTTTGCCTGTGTAGCATCCCCTTCCTCAATTCTCCCCCACTGGCTTCAGTCTAGACAGTGTTTAAAATCAAGCTCAAGTTTCACCATCTTCCATGGAACCTGCCCCCCAGGTGATTTCATCCTATGAAATTCATCCCTCACAATTTTCTTTAGTACATTCTTTTTTTTTTTTTCTAACCACTGATTTGACCATTATCATATTTCTCCCACAGAATTTCAATAGTTTATAGTTGAAAGGGACCTTAGATAATTTACCTGTTTGTTCTTTTATAAAATGATTAACTGAGGCCTAGAGTCTGAGTGGCTTTTACAATGACCCTCCCTGCCTCCCTCTGAACTCAAGAGGATCTGAGGTTCTGCTCTTCCACACCTGGGGTCTAGACATTGAAGAATATAACACCGGCCTGCAGTTTTGACATACAGAGAAAAGGGAGCCTATGTTTGAGTCTTGGATGGAGGAAGGCTCAGGAAGATACAAAGCTTCGATTCCAAGGAAAAAGGACAAGATTAACAATTAGCTACCACATAAAAGGTCAACCATATTAAATAGTCACATTTGAGTGACTAGTTTTAGGAGTTAAGGCAGAGAATATGTACTATGATAATTAGAAACCTTTTTAAAAATAATTGGAAAATGAGACTTAAGGGAATGGTCTAAGCCAATGTCCTTAGCCACAAGCAAAGACATATCAGTTCATACAGAAGACTGACATAATGGTAGTATGTGTGTGTGTGTGTGTGCGCGCGCATGTGTTAGTTGCTCAATCATGTCCGACTCTTTACAACCCCATGCTCCTCTGTCCATAGAATTCTCCAGGCAAGAATACTGGAGTGGGTAGCCATTCCCTTCTCCAGGGGATCTTCCCAAATGAGAAATCAAACCTGCCTCTCCTGCATTGCAGGCAGATTCTTTACCATCTGAACCACCACAGAAGCCCAAATATATATATATATATATATATATATATATATATATATATGCATGAGTGCAAAGTCGTTTCAGTCGTGTCCAACTCTATGTGACCCTATGGGCTTCAGCCAGCCAGGCTCCTCTGTGCATGGAATTATCCAGGCAAGAAAACTGGAGTGGGTTGCCATTTCCTTCTTCAGGGGATCTTTCTGATCCAGGAACAGAACACAGGGGTCTTACGTCTACCTGCATTGGCAGGCGGGTGGTTTATCACTAGCGCCACTTGGGAAGCCTATATACATATAAACATACATATATATATATATATATATATATATATATATTCATATATGGATATGTATATGCTGCCTTTACATATATATTATTAATATATATATCAAACATATATATATAGTATGTTATATAAATATGTCTTTTCTTCTATTTGATTGTGACTTTTTAAAAAGGTTCTTTGATGTGGACCACTTTAAAAATCTTTCTTGAATTTGTTACAATATTGCTTTTGTTTAATGTTTTGTGTTTTTGGCCCCAGGGTATGTGCGATCTTAGCTCCCTAACCAGGGATGGACCCCCACATACCCTGCATTGAAAGGGCAGAGTCTTAACCACTGGACCTCCAGGGAAGTCCCTGATTGTGACTTTCTTGAGGGTTGGACTACCTGACATATTGCCATCTGCAGCACCTAGCCATGCCTCATTCACAGGGAGAATACAAGAAAAGTTGGTTGCCACACGCAAGCCCCAAGTTTGCAGGCAAAATCCTCTGACTACAAGCTGCCACTCCACTGCTCTGAGACTCCAGAGGCAGTCAGCCCCAAGGGAGTCTGAACATCAAGGTTTCTCTGTGGCCTTTGGAAACTCCATCTGGCACGGTGGTCTTGAGGAAGGAAGTAGATGCCCTCCCAACCGCCAGCCATGGTGAAGCAGTTGGAGATTCATTCCCTGTGGACTGAAACTCCAAGATGAGAATAGCAGGACAATTAAGGAAGGGGTTGGGCCCTTCTCAGTCCACACATTTCTCATTCTCAAAATCAGGATACCTCCCCAACCACACATTGCACAGAAAGGCTCCTAGGAGGTCAAATGGGTGGTGTTGTCACGCGATGTTCTACCTGTCGGCTTTTGCAGTAGAATCCATCTTGGCTGCACATGGCAGGATCCTGAGATATGGACTCTGAATCAAATATGGACTCTGAATCAGGCAAATCAAAATGAATGGCCAAAGGAAACCCTGAAGAAACACCCCATAAAAGTAATTCAACTTTCACAAGGGCGAAACTTGCGAACTCTCCCTCTGAGTCTTCCCCTGTGTCTATCAACATGTACTGTGCTCTTTTCCTCTAATAAATACTTAGTTGTTTTCACAACTTTGCATCTTTTCATGGGAATTCTTTTCTGCAAAGCTGAAGGGTCAGGTCCCTTGTTAGTGAACACTGGTCTAGTGGCTAGGATCTGGTGCTGTCGCGGCCACAACCCAGCCTCATTCTCTGGCTGGGCGGAGACGACCCCAGATCAGCCTTGCTGACAAGAGAATTGACATGATCTGCTTAAATGACTTTTGGGTCAACCCATCTTGGCATTAACCTAACTAGTGCAAATAAGTTTAAAATGTTTAAGGGACATTTGCACTGACAATGCCAGAGCCATTCAGAGAGAACGATGCTGCCATGTTCAGAGCAGGGCTGCCCCAAACCATGCTCCACGCCTGGATCACTCACTAGGTCACCCAGCACCCCTGATCTTTTCCTGCACGTCCTTGGTCCTTCTGGGCACACAGCCCTGACCCCGCGTATGCAGAGTCTGCCTCAGTGGTGGTTTTCAGCTCCAATTCATTTATTATCCTGCTAGACCCAGCCTCCTCCTCCTAGGCGCAAATCTAGTGACAGAAATTCTTTAAATTAAGAAGGAAACACAAACTATCTGCTGCTCAGGAAGAAACAGCAGGACCGGACCTACCCTGAGACTAGGTGAACTTTACTGGGAAGAGAATGGTGAAATTTTAGCCCTCACACCTCTTCCAGAAAATATGCATATGAAGACATTCCTGCCCCGAAATACCGAGGGCGTGGAAATGGATCGTTAGGGTAATTTGATAGGCATGAGAACGCACTTACACAGCCCCTCTGACCCCTGACTGCTCTGGTCCTCCTCAGACCCCAGGGAGCGGTGTGACTCAGGTCAACTGTCGCTTATCCACAGTGACTGGGGCAGCAGAAGCATGGCTAATGGATGTCCGTGGTGAATTCTCAAGCCTTGTCTTACTCATTAATTTCATCCTTCTTCCCCGCCAGAGCTTGCTAAGTGGCCAGGCTGAAGCCTCAGTCCCCAGCCCACCCTCAGGAAGGGTGCTAAGTGACCTGGGATAGAGGTCTTCACTAGGGTTCAAAGACTACAGTAAATTAACAGAAAGAAACATGGAAGTATTCCACAAAGTAAACAGATTCCCAGTGTCCTGGGAAAAGCAATGATAAAGGAAAGTAGAGGGAGCTGGGCCTGCCAGAAGCATCACTTCATATCATGGTTTAAGTACGCATCCTTATCTAGCCCTTAAGGCATTCTCAGGGCGGGTTGGGTCCAACCCTTTGCTTATGGGTAGAAATATCCTTTCCCTGCTCCTAAGTCACAGTTAAATTCCTTCTTTAGCTAGAACTACTGTGGATGGTGGGAAAGGAGTGAAAGTTATAGAAATTTAAGAGTCAGGAAGAAAAGCTGAGCATGATTAACAGTGTCTGAACTGAGACCCTTGGAAGAATGTCATCCCATTGGCTTTGGTGTTTGCCAGAGCTGATGTGAAGTGACTACCACCAGATTCTCCGGCCAACTGTTGGCATTGCTGCACAAAATGCTCAAAATCAAATCAGTTCTTGGCCTTCACGTTCAATTTATAGCAGGTGTGCATGTTCGGTTGCTTCAGTCGTGTATGACTTTTTGTGACTTTATGTACTGTAGCCCACCGGGCTCCTCTGTCCATGCGATTCTCCAGGCAAAAAAAACTGGAGTGGGTTGCCATGCCCTCCTGCAGGGGATCTTCCTGACCCAGGGATCAAACCCACATCTCCTGCATCTCTTTCATTGTAGACATATTCCTTCCACTGAGCCACCAGGGAAGCCCTCCATTTACGAAGTTCTCAGCTGTTACCGTGATGTGTGGTCCTAAGATATTGCTGGTTTGAACATCCTCTCCCAACCCTCTTCACTGTAGATACTGTTCACGGACAAAAATATGCTTCCTAGGAATGGTTAGAAAGATTTTTGCTTCTCCCACAGTGGCCTCCTCCTACATTGGTAGAAAAGCTGACTTAGTAGAGTAGCAAGTGATGTTATATTAGTCATGGCATCGTTTTTCAACTGATGGGGGGAAAAAAAAACTCTTTCCACCTGCAAAAATAAACTCGATATCATCTCCATACATTTTTATATCATGTCTTAGGAAAAAGAATCCACCCCCCAAACTCTTGACTGGATATCACTTTATCTGATGGTTGAAAAATGATGCTGTGACAAAAGGGCTATCATTTTTCCTCTCATAAGAGACTAAGATTTAAGGAGAAAGCAGATTGAAGGGGGAAAAAAAAATCAAAGTGCACTTCTCATGTACGTTTCCCAAATTAGTGACACTTTTATGTGAAATGCTGCAAATAATGATACTTAAAGTGCCTGTCAATCTTGATCACAGTTTCAAAAGTTCTGAAAAGAATTCCTCCCGAAATGAAATGGCTCCAAAATGTTTATGTCACCAATCTTTTCCATATTATGTAAGTGTGTGAGGACAGAAATGACATCTGTTCTTATATGCCATCTATTCTGTCAGCTACAAACTTATAATCATTTTAGTAACATTGACAAAGATCCTGAATTTCATTTGGTTGGTGTTAAGTATTTCTTATGGTTACAATGAGTGAATCTCAAGTGGTAATACTTCTCTTGTGTCTGTAAGTTGAGTCCATTTATTATAATATACTAGGAGAGAAGGAGATTAAAAGAAAGCCTTTGCTGGGATGTAAATTCTTTTTTAGTTGTACATTAACCAGGGGCCAAGCTACATCTGAGGGCAAGTATTATCTACCAGACTCAGTGATAAAGAATCCACCTGCAGTGCAGGAGATGCAGGATACTTGGGTTCAATCCCTGGGTTGGAAAGATTCCCTGGAGGAAATGACAACCCACCCCAGTATTCTTGTCTGGAAAAAAATCCCATGAACAGGGGAGCCTGGCAGGCTATAGTCCATGGGGTTGCAAAGAGTCAGACTGAATGACTGAATGACTAAGCAGGAGCAGTTATTGCAGTGAGATGCAGGTTGGCTAGCTCACTCTGGAGAATTGAATAGATGTGACCAACTTAATTTTGGCAAACCTAAGAAAAACATTGGAAAAAAAAATGAAACACAATCTCAAAGTACTCATAGACACTTTTCATTGTTCATAGGCAGACAAAGGAGGGTAAAACAGCTTTGAAATTCCAAACCACCAGTATTCTTAAGTATGAAAACTGATTCACCATTGCAATAAAAAGAATAAAATATCTAGGAATAAACCTATCTTAAGGAGACAAAAGAACACAGAAAATTATAAGACACTGATGAAAGAAATCAAAGATGACACAAACAGATGGGTTTACCTTTAACATGGTTTATATGGTTTACCCACGTTCCTGGGTAGGAAGAATCAATACTGTGAAAACGACTATACTACCAAATGCAATAACAGATTCAATGCAATCCCTATCAAATTACCAACAGCAGTTTTCACAGAACTAGAACAAAAAATTTCACAGTTCATATGGAAACAGAAAAGACCCCGAATAGCCAAAGCAATCTTGAGAAAGAAGAATGGAGCAGGAGGAATCAACCTTCCTGACTTCAGATTATACTACAAAGCTACAGTCTTCAAGATAGTATGATATTGGCACAAAAACAGAAATATAGACCAATGGAACAAGATAGAAAGCCCAGATGCACCTATGGGTACCTTATTTTTGACAAAGGAGGCAAGAATATACAATGGGGCACCTCTTCAAGGTGCTGAGGAAACTGGACAGCTACATATAAAAGAATGAAATTAGAACACTTCCTAACACCATACACAAAGAGAAACTCAAAATGGATTAAAGACCTAAATGTAAGACCAGAAACTATAAAACTCCTAGAGGGAAACATAGGCAGAACACTCAATGACATAAATCAAAGCAAGATCCTCTATGACCCACCTCCTAGAGTCCCATGGAAATAAAAACAAAAGTAAAAAGTGGGATCATTAAACTTTAAAGCTTTTGCACAGCAAAGGAAACTATAAGCAAGGTGAAAAGACAACCCTCAGAATGGGAGAAAATAATAGCAAACGAAACAACTGACAAAGGATTAATTTTCAAAATATACAAGCAGCTCATACAACTCAATACCAGAAAAACAAACAACTCAATCAAAAAGTAGGGAAAAGACCTAGACAGGCAATTCTCCAAAGACATACAGATGAAAAGATGCTCAACATCACTCATTATTAGAGAGATGCAAATCAGATCTACAATGAGACATCACCTCACACCAGTCAGAATGGCCGTCATCAAAAAGTCAAACAATAAATACACACAGTAAATCCTGGAGAGGGTGTGGAGAAAAGGGAATGCTCTTACAGTCTTGGTGGGAGTGTAAATTGATACAGCCACTGTAGAAGATGGTATGGAAATTCTTTAACAATTAGGAATAAAACCACTATATGACCCAGCAATCCCACTCCTAGGCATATACCCTGAGGAAACCAAAATTGAAAGAGACACATATATTGCATTGTTCATGGAAGCATTATTTACAATAGCTAGAACATGGAAACAACCTAGATGTCCATCAATAGATGAATGGATAAAGAAGTTGTGGTACATAAACACAATGGAATATTACTCAGCCATAAAAAGGAATGCGTTTGAGTCAGTTCTAATGAGGAAGATGAACCTAGAGCTTATTATACAGAGTGAAGTAAGTCAGAAAGAGAAAGATAAATATCATATTCTAACACATATATACAGAATCTAGAAAAATGATTCTGAAGAATTTATTTACAGGTCAGCAGTGAAGAAACAGACATAGAGAATAGACTTATGGACACGGGGAGAGGGGAGGAAAGGATGAGATGCATGGAGAGAGTAACATGGAAACTTACATTACCATATGTAAAATAGATGGCCAGTGGGAATTTGCTGTATGTCTCAGGAAACTCAAACGGGGGCTCTGTATCAACCTAGAGGGGTAGGATGGGGAGGGAGATGGGAGAGCAGTTCAAAAGGGAGGGGATATATGTATACCTATGGCTGATTCATGTTGAGGTTTGAAAGAAAACAACAAAATTCTGTAAAGCAATTATCCTTCAATTAAAAAATAAATACATTTTTTTAAAAAGAAGAAAAACTGAATCAGAAAACAATAGGCTATGCTATTTTAGGCAACCTGTGGTCCCTCAGATTAAAAGTTCACAACCAAGCCACCAGGATTTTACCAAGTTCACAACAAATTTTCAGGGCTGATTTCTTTTGAAAATACACAAAAGCCTTTCATTTAGACATTTTATATCATTGATTCAGTAAAGTGAAAGTGAAAGTAAAGTCACTCAGTCCTGTCCGACTCTTTGCGACCCCGTGGACTGTAGTTTATCAGGCTCCTCTGTCCATGGGATTTTCCAGGCAAGAGTGCTGGAGTGGATTGCCATTTCCTTCTCCAGAGGATCTTCCTGACCCAGGAATCGAATCTGGGTCTCCCGCATTGCAGGCAGACTCAGTAAAGAACAAGTTAAAATTTGTAATTCCATAGCAAACCAAGTCTAGATTTAAACCAGTTCATAGGTCTTTTCATAGAATAATTTGGGGGAAATAGATCAGTGTTTCTTTGGTTTTTCTTTTTTTTTTTTAATGTCTATTATTGATTTCTTTACTGGAGGTTTCTCCTAAATGACTCTGTCTTTGAATAAATTCCTTTTATAGTATATATGCTGCCATTTTCCTGGCTGTTAGACGATTTCTTATCTTCTTTTACAATCAAAGCTGTGTGAATCAATTCAGTTCAAGACAGATGAAAGAGTTAAAAAGAATATTTTCATTATGAGTGACAAATAATAGATTTAAACCCAATTCTGTCCTTGGTCTCCCACATTGCAGGCAGATTCTTTACTGTCTGAACCACCAGGGAAGCCCAATTCTGTCCTCAAACACAGATAACTGAGTTTCCTATTTGGGGCAGTGCTAACAAAAGTCTGATCGAGTGGCTCTGTGAGATCACAGGAGAAAGTCAAAGTTTTATTACAATGATTCATGCTTCTTCTAGTCTGTAAGAAAAGTTAGAGAAAAATCTAGATCACTTCAGTAAAAATAGGAAGTAATTCTCTGAGTATAAATATTTTTATATATTCAAAGTGCTTTCTTTCAAATAGACCTAATTGTTTCAGATCTTAGCATGTCTTTTAATTCCCATTATATCCATCCATTCATGCAAAATATTTGCTGGTTGAATCAAAATTTCCATCATTTGTGGAAATCCCTCCAGAAAAGCATTCTGCTTCTAATCCTTTTTCTTCATTCTACACAACCTTTGCAAACTGTTACTTGTTATTAATAATTCCCTGCATTGCTTTTTTTTTTTTCTCTTTAAAAATCTATTTTAAAAATAATTATATTTTTATTTGTTTGGCTGCACCGGGGATCTAGTTTCCTTACCAGAGATCAAACCCTGTGCCCCTGCCCTGGGAGCTTGGAGTCTTACCCACTGGACCACCAGGGGAGAATCCCTAGCGTCTTAAAGCTCGGGTAGAGCCATTGGGTTCTCTCCTTCCCATGAGTAAGACAGCTGATTCTGGAGCAGAGTCTTTGTGCAAAGTCTGTGCTGCTGTCTCCTTTCCCACCATGGCTCCCGTCTAGTCTCCCTTATGCCTAGTCTTTTCTAAATCCCTTGTCACTATTAAAACTCACCTGCCCTGGATCTTCCTCTCTCAGGGTCTTACAGAATTAATGTTTTAGCTCTCATATTACAGCACTAATACTTTTTGGAAGTATGTGGATTTTGTCAGAATGCTCTAGAGCTTAGACAACAGTATATGCCTTTGGGATTTTCCTTTCCCTGGGCTTTTTAGAGTAGGCATCTTCTTCCATCACAAACTTCCTTTTTTTAAAACCAACAATAAATTAATAGATTCAATTTTATTACAACAAAATATTACAGATGTGAGAGCTGTTTGTTGCATACTTACAGTGAATTTGCCAACCTATAGCCTCATCCACTTGCAGATTTCCTTGTTTAACCTTTGGAGGTAAATCTACTTCTTTCACTTGGGGAAAGGTCTCAAGTGATTCCTCCTTCTGCCCACCACTCCTCTAAGAACTAACAATCATAAGTATGTTAAAAAATGAGATTAAAATATGGGCTATGGCAAGTAAGTTATTCAAGGTGAATAGTTTTCTACTGAAAAAAAAAGGGATTAAAATATTAACCATAGTTTAGACTACATGACCTTTTAAGATTCTTTACAATTCTGAGTATCTGTGATTCTAAAGTATTCTTTTTTTTTTCACAAACATAAATCCTAAGCCAATCATCATATATCATAGATAATAAAATCACAAGGCTTTAGGACAGCTAATTATACATTTAACACCATCTTCTCATTTTGCAGAAAAAGTAATTGAATACTTAAAGTCTTCTCACTAGTAATTCAGCCCAGATATATTTCTGCCATTTTACACATTCCATCCTGCCCCTAGAAATGTTTACAGAAGCATTTGAGAAGTTAAACATTTGACATCTATTTTTTAAATGGTTACTATCAAATTTTTAGCATGCACACTTGACATAAGTTTATTACATCTGCATTCCATTCTGATTTTCTGAGATCCATTTTTCTTGTTCTGAAATATGTTTCTTAGTGTTTGTTTGTTGTTGCCTTAGTGAGAAGCTGTCTAGGAGTGATAAATATTCTTATTGCTTATCTAAAAATGCCTTTATTTCACCCTCATCATGGAGTCATAATTTTTTGAAGTTAAACCCTTAATTGGAAATTATTTTTTCTCAGAAGATATGATTACATTGTATTCTTTAATATGAAGTCTGCTATCAACCAAAAAGATAATTCCTTTGCAGGTAATTTACCTTTTCTCTTTGATTTCTTTTCCAACTCTGTATCATGCTTATCCCAACCCACTCCAGTATTCTTGCCTAGAGAATCCCGTGAACAGAGGAACTTGATGGGCTGCTGTCCATGGGGTCACACAGAGTTGGACACAACTGAAGCGACTTAGCACGCATGCATGCATTGGAGAAGGAAATGGCAACCCACTCCAGTGTTCTTGCCTGGAGAACCCCAGGGACGGGGGAGCCTGGTGGGCTGCCATCTGTGGGGTCGCACAGAGTCGGACACGACTGAAGCGACTTAGCAGCAGCAGCATGCTTATCCATTATCTTTTTGAATATTGTTTTCTCCAGTTCTCTATATTCTCAAGAGCTAGAGGTAATCGAAAATCTGAAAATAAAACAATAAATAAAATAATTTTAATGATGATCAAGGTAAAAAAATAAATTAAAAATTTTCTTAAACATATATTGGATTTTGTAATTCTTTTCTTTATATTTATTAGCTTCTCATATTGTCTTTTTGTTTCCTTGGGCTATTAGTCTGCGTAATTTCCTATGAGCTATCTCCTAGTTTATTAATTCTCTTTTTGGCTATGTTTCATTTGCTTTATTCATCTGATAAATTTTTAATTTTAATGACTATGTACTTTTTTAAAAAATTTCAAATGCTCCATTTGTAATTATTTTAAACCTGCCTACTCATTTTTAATAAAGTCTTGTTATTTTATCATGAGTTCTATTTATATTTTACTTTGATTGTCATTAAACTATTATTTTATCATTCTTTTCAGATTATTCTATTACCTCTAGTTCTTGGGGAACTGACTTCTTGTCTATTGAATATGCTTATTATCCCTCAGTAATTAATGTCTTTCTTCAGTTTTAAACACATTTGTAATGAGCTCTCTCTCTCTGTTTTTCTCTTCCATAAATCTGTAAGAAATCCTACACTTTGGGTGGAATGAATAAACCTAGAGATTGGTTTCAAGTTTTCTTTTACCTGAAACCTGATGATTTCATATTTTATCTTAATTTCTTGTATGTTGGATTTTATGTTATTTCTTTTAAAACATATCTATATTAATTTATTATCTAAAGTGCTCACAATTAAAGCAGAATCATCCCAAACCCCAAAGCTTTGCTGAGTGCTGCATTTGATTTCCTACAGGTACTGTTTTTTTTGTTTTTTGTTTTCTTATGCATTATCCCACATAGTTGACTTTATTCCTGGGAAGTGAAAAAACTTTGTATTTCCCTTTTCACAGTCTGATCTATTTTAATTTGTACAGAATACTTAACTCTAGCTCCCTACTTTTCTTAAACTTAAAATTCCATCTCCCTTTCCCTGAAGTTTGTTAAAAACAAACAAAAAAATAGTATTCAATGTCTAGGGCTCATATCTGTGGCTGAAACCTTCATTTGAAATGTATTATTTATTCTGGCAACTGGAGAACAATTTTTTAATTTCAATTTTATTTACTTTTATGTTCTGTTAATTTCTTACAGGATTATTTTTATAGGTTTGTGCACTAAAGTGGTTATCTACATTAGTGTCAAATATCCTAAAGCATTTATAAAGGATTTTCTACTTGTCTGGACCATACTTTCTCTCATTCCACTTTAATTGTGATTCTTAGATAATGTGCTAATGTTCAATTTCCTACAATCTAAGATAATAGAGAAATTAACAACTGATTCAATCATCTCTGCAGTTTTTTTTTTTTAACATCAATTCTTAACACCAATAACATAGTCTAGGAAACAGCACATTCTGTGTTTATCTGTAGTCCATTTATCCATAGAGGATCAAAAACTTTGTAAAGTCTTTGAGCCAAACCTTGACAGACAAATAGATGCTCTTGCCAGGAAGAAAGGAGTATTCTTGGCATATGGAGGAAGATGAGTAAGGGCCTGAACACGCAGAAAGAAGGAACATAGGAAGATCAGAGAACTACAAGTAGTTCTGTAGACAAAAGCATAAGATAAGTTTGAGGATAGAAAGAGGTGGAAGCATTGAGAATTGAAATGCATTCATTCACGATGAAAGGAGTTCTGAGAAATGTTGCCCCAGCTTAGTTAACATCATATAAATCTTCCAGAAAGAGCTAGTGTGTTCGATCTGGAATTATTGGTAAGTAAACCTGGATCAGTAAATTTGTAGTGCTGCAGTGCTATATTCTGTCTTGCTTGGTCTCCACTCTGTCAGACTCCCAGACTCCCACAGATTGCTCTGAGGTGGACAGCTGTGTAATTTTCTTAAAGTTGCTTCACATGCTCGGTATTATGTCTGTCTCACAAAGGCACAGAGAATGCTTTTCACTTCCTTCTCATCAGAGGCAATCAGAAGAATGTCATCACTGTACTGGGCCCACGTGGATGGCAAAGGTGGTCAAGATCCCTGTAGATACATTATGATAGAGTTGATATAGCCCTGAGAGGTGACAATAGGAAGGCATGCTGTTAGTCATGCCATTAAAAAACAACAACAAAAACTGCTTCTTGAGGTTCTTGCATACCAGTATGGAAGAAAAAGGTGTTTTCTATGAAATAGCTTCACAGCAGTTTCCAGAGACTGTACTGATTTGCTCCAGTAAAGACAGTAGCTCAGCAGCATAACTGCATCTGAGTTTACTACCTAAATAGGTTTACAATAATCCACAGACATTATCCAAGCTTCATCTGTCCTCTTCCTAAAAGGGATACGCAAGCAAAAGGGTTATTATGGACATCGCCACACTGCATCTTTGGAGTCTTAGATGGTGATACTAATCTTTACTCACCCCCAAGGGATGTGATATCATTTCTTATTTACTATCCTGGTAGGGAGGGGAAGTTCAAGGGTTCATTTGGTCCTTTGTAGGTCAGAGAGCTAATAGGGAAATTCTGTTCCAATTACAAATCCAGAAACTGGTGAAATAACCACAAAGTGGTTTTGAGGACCTACTGAGACTAATATGATTCACATCTGGTCTAAAACTTCGTTTAGTTACTTGACCACCATAAACCCCCATTGAAACTAATGGACCAGAATACTGTATGGGGCTTTAAGAAAATTATCATTATTTCAGAGTTGGTATATAGTAATCAAAAAGATAAATAAAAATAGGAAAACAGGTTCATATATACATATTTTCTTTTATAGTCATTCTAGTAAACAGCTTCTAGTGGGCTGGAGAAGGGCATGGCAACCCACTATAGAATTCTTGCCTAGAGAATTCCATGGACAGAGGAGCCTAACAGGCTACAGTCCATGGGGTTGCAGAGAGTTGGACATGACTGAGTGACTAATATACACATAGTAATCAATAAGATACATAAAGACATGAGAATAGATTTAAATATACCTATTTGCTTTTATTGGAGAAGAAAATGGCAATCCACTCCAGCACTCTTGCCTGGAAAATCCCATGGACAGAGGAGCCTGATAGGCTGCAGTCCATGGGGTCACAAAGAGTCAGACACGACTGAGCAACTTCATTTTTTCTAGTAAACAGCTGCAGTTTCCTTGGAAGAGGATGATAGCATACAGTTGTGGCAATGTTGAAGATTCCTTCTTCAAGAGTAAGGATCTTCCCCATCAAAAAGAAAGCTGTGTGTCCTTCAACTGGCTTAAGTCTAGAAAGTGGGTAAGAGACCACAGCTCTCCATTGCAGCAACTCAAGTCAGATTTTAAAGGCTAAATCTGGAGCCTCTTCCTTGGTATATACATGAAGAAAGATTTTAGAAAGCTACTCATCCATGTCATTCCCAGGGGAATGATGACAGGTAAGTTCCTCCCAAATATGCCTGTAGGTCAAAAGATTTGATTATACTTTATCCCTGCTGCCCTTCATTGTCCTCGACTTATAAGAGCTCATGACTTTGCCTACCCTGGGATTGAAATCAGGGTGCCATTCTCAATGGCAGCATCCCCCACCATCACATTTACCCAACAAAGGACTGACCCCAGAGATATTGTCAAAGGTGCAGATGTCCTCCTCACTTTCTCCAAGTTTTAGGGAAAGAGGCAGCCTGTGGGCCTTCTCTTAGGATGGAAATGAGGAGTGGGAGTACAGATGGCACATAATGAATCCACTCAAAAATTTTTATCTTCCTAAGCCTTTGAATTCTTATCTCAATGTTATGCCAGGGAAGTTCTGGCATGGGCCACTTTTGAGTCTATTGTTTTGTCAACTTGCCAGATAAATGGCTAAAGTCATTTCCATATGCATTAGTGTAACAGGCAGGCTTCAGTAAGAGAAACAGAACCAGTACAGATGATATAGACTATGAGATTTATTATAGAACCTTGACCTCATGCACTTGTGGGAGCTAATTAAACAGTTTATATGTGAATGAAGCTTCTGCATCTGGTGCTGGGCCTGAGGTCAGTAGGGCAGGAAGTAGAAAGCAAAGGTTAATGCTGAAGCAAGGAAGTGTAGAAAAAATTGGAAGCTGTAAGAATGAGCTAAAACTCGTGTTGGTTGTCACTGTAGGCATAAAAATGGCACCATAAAATGTGCACATCCTAACACCCAGAACCTGTAACTATGTGACATTACAAAAGAGAATTGAGTTTGTGGATGGAATTCATGTTAGTAGTCAAGCTGATATGAAGATAGGGAGGTGGAATGGAAGAAAGGCAGGAGGGACAAGGAGTGAGAGCAACTTGACCCACCACGTTTAGCCTTAAAGATGGAGGGTAGTGGGTGAGGAAAGAGTTGAAGAATGAGGAAAGCTTTTGGAAGCTAGGAATGGCCCTCAACTGGCAGTTGCAAAAAAATGATGACTTCCTTGTTATAATAGCCAGGAATGAACTATGCCAACAGCCTGAATGAGTAAGGAAATGGAATCTCTTGAGAGCCTTCAGAAAGGACTGTGATCCAGCCAATGCTACGTCAGATATCTGACCTTACAGAACTGTAAGACTGCACATCTGTGTCATTTTAAGTTACTTGTGTATGGCAATTTGTGAATGCAATAATACAAAAATAATACAACCTCTCATCACTTCCAAGCTTCCAACTGTGATCATGTGGTCTGCATAAAAAGTGGACACCGTTTGTAACAGCACCTGGCCCAGAATTTAGAGGAGCCAAGGGAAAAGAAGAAAGCAGAGGAGCTGTGGCCAAACTGCTGTTCCCAATGCCAGCAAAAGGATCCAACAGATCAGGGACAGTATGAAGGGGCTTCCATAACACCCAGGGGTCTGTACAAGCTTCCCAGCACAAAGAAAACATGGCCGCTACTCCACATCCGCTTTGCAAAGCTCAGGTAACACGTCTCTTGTGGCCCACACTAACCTAGATCTATTTATGGAAATGAATTCTGATAAATGTTGCTCTAGCTTAGTTAATTGGAGAAGGCGATGGCACCCCACTCCAGTACTCTTGCCTGGAAAATCCCATGGATGGAGGAACCTGGTAGGCTGCAGTCCATGGGGTCGCGAAGAGTCGGACACGACTGAGAGACTTCATTTTCACTTTTCACTTTCATGCATTGGAGAAGGAAATGGCAACCCACTCCAGTGTTCTTGCCTGGAGAATCCTGGGGACAGGGGAACCTGGTGGGCTGCCGTCTATGGTGTCGCACAGAGTCGGACACTACTGAAGCGACTTAGCAGCAGCAGCAGCAGCTTAGTTAATACAGTATATAATTCTTCCAAAAAGTGCTAGTGCGTTTAATCTGGAGTCATTTGTAGGTAAATCTGTATCAGTAAATGTGGCCTGAGGTAGTGCTATATTCTGTCCTGCTTGGTCTAGCACCTTGAGAATTTATCCCCATAAATACAGTCAACCTTCACTATTTGTTGAGGATTAGTTCTAGGAGCCCCCAGATACCAAAATCCGTGGGTGCTCAAGTCCTTTATGTAAAATGACAGTGTTTGCACATAACCTACACACATTCTTCTGTGTAATTTAAATCATCTTTAGATTACTTATGATACCCAAACAATATAAATTTTATGTAAGTAGTTGTTAGCATGTAGCACATTCAAGTTTTGTTTTTGGAACTTTCTGGAATATTTTTTCAAATATTTTCAATCCGCGGATGATAGAAAACTTGGATGAAAATCCTGCAGATATGAAGGGCAGACTATATTCCCTCGGTTTATACCAATATAAATCTTCCAGTTCTCTTGGAATATAAGCTGTTTCCTCTTAGGTCAAAATGTGTAATTTCTTTCCGGGAGCACAGTGAGATCTGACTGTAAACGTGAGCATAGAGGCCAAAGGATGTTTGGATGGGTCTTAAGGAGATTAAACTTCTCCTTGTATGACAAATGAAGTCTTTACAGTCACTTCAAACAGAGAGAAGGATATTATCCTCAGACATGGGAGACAAGCTGTTCCCACTGACAAGAAAGACGATGTGACTCAGGGACCCCAGTTTCTCAGCTTCGTCTGACTCCAATCAGTGGTTCTTATTCCCAGTTTCAGGGTCCCACTTCTGCTGAACCAATACCTTAACTTTCTCATGGTGCATTGGGAAAAGCTGTGGATTCAACTGACATTGTAATTCTGTAATGCACACAATTAAATATTGGACCTACTTTTCCAAATAGGTTGGTGAAGTTGCTATTAAAAAAAGAGAAAGAGAGATTTGCAATAAAATAGAGCTTTTATGATTTCAGAAACTCTTTTATTTTTAAATTTTGAGGTGAGTGCTTAAAGACCTGAGCTCTTTTTATGAGTACTTCTCTGTAATCAGAAGACCCATTGTAAGCCAAAGACCTTAGAATCATCATTAATTGCCATAATGGTCAAGTAAAGTAGTCATTTTCCCCCTAAAGACTTACTTGAGAAGGAATATTATTATAACTAACCACAGGTCAATTAATTTGATTAATTACAATGCCACTGCATATAATGAATTCATATCATCTCATTTGACATTGGCAAGGGCTCAAGACTTCATTCAAGTCTCAAAACACAGCCAGACCATTTAGCAAATCCCAACTTCAAGGGCCTGTTTCCAGAGTCTATTTCTCCTAGTAATTGTTATACCAGCCAGGGTGCAGTAAAGAGACAAAAATCACATCAATTATTTGAACAGAGAATTTAACATTAAGAGTCTGTAACTAGGTAGAAAGATATTAAGTGAGTCATTGACTAGGTAGGAAGAGCACCCTAAGGTAACTAAATAGCCAAAAGAAACTCTTAAGAATCATGGAAATAGCACCAAAAAGAAGCAGCTGCTACCTTTCGGGCTGAGAAATGAATATGGTTCTGAAAAATGTTGGAAAAACTTTCACCTGTGGCTGTGGAAAGGCCCTGCTCGACATGGGGTGAAGATGCCTTGGTGCAGAAACGTGCACAGAAATCAAAAGCATACAGGCTGGACTTCCCTGGTGGTCCAGTGGTTAAGAATCCAGTTTCCAATGCAGGGAACTTGGGTTCAAGCCCTGGCCCAGGAAGATCCCACATACCACCTAGCAGCTAAGCCTATGACCGCAACTGCTGAGTGCATGCTCTAGAGCCTGGGCTCCCCAAGAGAAGCCACCACAGTGAGAAGAGCCCCCCAACACAGTTAGAGACCAGCCCCCACTCACCGCCACTAGAGAAAGCCAGAGCACAGCAACAAAGCCCAGAACAGCCAAAAACAAATAAATAAGTAAATAAATTTTGGAAAAGCATACGGATACAAACTTGCAGCTGTAAGATGAATAAGTTAGAAGCTAATGTAAAATAAGGGGATTATAGTTGATAACACTGTGTTATGTAAAAGAAATTTTCTAAGACAGTAGAACTTAAATGCTCTTGCAAAATATATTTTAATATGTGAGGTGATGGATGTGTTAATTAGCCAGATGGGGGAAACCCCTTCATAATACATATGTATATCAAATCGCCGTGATACACACTTCAAATATCTTAAATTTTGCGGGTCAATTATATCTCAATAAAGTGTGTGTGTGCTAAGTTGCTTCAGTTGTGTCCGACTCTTTGAGACCCTACTTTGGCCCACCAGCCTCCTCTGTCCATGGGATTCTTCAGGCAAGAATACTGGAGTGGGTTGCTGTTTCCTCCTCCAGGGGATCTTCCTGACCCTAGGACTGAATCTGCATCTCCTGGGTCTCCTGTATTGACAGGTGGGTTCTTTACCACTAGCACAATCTGGGAAGCCCCACCTGGGACGCCCCACCTCAGTAAAGCCCTCTCCCCAAGTTACTCAGGAGTCCCACCAGAAATAAATAGAAAAGGGCAGCTCCCTTCTTTATGTTTCTAACTCCCCTTCTTGCAGAGCTTAGCAAGTCCCTGTCAAAATTTGAATTTACAAATTTCATCTTCAGCATCACAGAGCAGAATCTAGAAAGGTGGATTTGAAGCTGAAAATACAATTTTGTGAAAACTGGCATATTCAGTAAACACTTTTTCTTTTCTTTTGTAATAAGCCTTTTTAGCACCAATATGCTAATGCATGCTTGATGTACAATTAGATACTAAATTTCCATTTCTCAAGAGAGTTGATGGTGAATATGGAAACTGCACAAAATAGTTTTGACTTCACAGAGGCTTTAGAGATATCACTAATCACATAAAAACTGGAGGAAACAAATGCTCTGAAGATAGCAGCACCTATTTAATTGGTTACTTTTAGAAAATGGTGTCAAAATATATCAGCTTCACAGGGGCATCTGCAGAAAGTGTGTTTACAGGTTACTCCTGTAACCCGTAACTTTTCATTGAGATCATGACTTTTCATTGAGATGAAATAACTTTCCTTCCAAACTGATTTCCAATATACCCATGGAAAATGAAGTGATAATTGTAATATGTTCATTTTATTGCCAAAAAAAAAAATCTGTAAACATTTAAAGGATGCCATTTAGTAAAAGTTTAATCTCAAGCTTCATGTATGAAATTTAAGAATTTATGACTGGATCTTTTCATCAAATTCATATAATAAAGTAATGCTTTAAGAAGGTTAATCTTTGAAGATGAACCTATTGTAGCTTCAGTTAAAAAGCTCCATTTAAAAGTTAAATTATGTGTTTTGCAGTATTTCTATTGGTGCAAATTTGGCAGAGCATAGCACTCATGGGCCTTCCCAGGTGGGGCCTGCCAATGCAGGAGACGTAATAGATATGGGTTTGAACCCTAGGTTGGGAAGATCCCTGGAAGAGGGCATGGCAACCCACTCCAGTATTCTTGCTTAGAGAATCCCATGGACAAAGGAGAATCCCATGGGTGGCTATGGTCCATAGGGTCACAAAGAGTTGGACACAACTGAAGAGATTTAGCATGCACACACATGTACAGCACGTCATGGATAGAATAATGGCTTTCAGTTCAGTTCAGTTCAGTTCAGTCACTCAGCTGTGTCCAACTCTTTACGACCCCATGGACTGCAGCATGCCAGGCCTCCCTGCCCATCACCAACTCCAGGAGTTTACCCAAACTCATGTCCATTGAGTCGGTGATCTTATCTCATCCTCTGTCATCCCCTTCTCCTCCTGCCTTCAATCTTTCCCAGCATCAGGGTCTTTACTAATGAGTCACCTTTTCGTATCAGGTGGCCAAAGTATTGGAGTTTCAGCTTCACCATAAGTCTGTCCAATGAACAATCAGGACTGATCTCCTTTAGAATGGACTGGTTGGATCTCCATGGGACTCTCAATAGTCTTCTCTAACACCACAGTTCAAAAGCGTCAATTCTTCAGTGCTCAGCTTTCTTTATAGTCCAACTTTCACATCCATATATGATTATTGGAAAAACCATAACCTTGACTAGATGGACCTTTGTTGACAAAGTAATGTCTCTGCTTTTTAATATGCTGTCTAGGTGGGTCATAACTTTCCTTCCAAGCAGTATCTTTTAATTTCATGGCTGCAATCACCATCTGCAGTGATTTTGGAGCCCAAAAGTATAAAGTCAGCCACTGTTTCCACTGTTTCTCCATCTATTTGACATAAAGTGATGGGACCAGATGCCAGGATCTTAGTTTTCTGAATGTTGAGCTTTAAGCCAACTTTTTCACTCTCCTCTTTCACCTTCATCAAGAGGCTTTTTAGTTCTTTGCTTTCTGCCATAAGGGTGGTGTCATCTGCATATCTGAGGTTATTGATATTTTCTGGCAATCTTGATTCCAGCTTGTGCTTCTTCCAGCCCAGCATTTCTCATGATGTACTCTGCATATAAGTTCAATAAGCAGGATGACAATATACAGCCTTGATGTACTCCTTTTCCTATTTGAAACCAGTCTGTTGTTCTATGTACAGTTCTAACTATTGCTTCCTGACCTGCATACAGATTTCTCAAGAGGCAGGTCAGGTGGTCTGGTATGCCCATTTCTTTCAGAATTTTCCACAGTTTATTGTGATCCACACAGTCAAAGGCTTTGGCATAGTCAATAAAGCAGAAATAGATGTTTTTCTGGAACTCCCTTGCTTTCTCAATGATCCAGCGGATGTTGGCAATTTGATCTCTGGTTCCTCTGCCTTTTCTAAAACCAGCTTGAACATCAGGAAGTTCATGGTTCACGTATTGCTGAAGCCTGGCTTGGAGAATTTTGAGCGTTACTTTACTAGCATGTGAGATGAGTGCAATTGTGTGGTAGTTTGAGCATTCTTTGGCATTGTCTTTCTTTGGGATTGGAATGAAAACTGACCTTTTCCAGTCCTGTGGCCACTGCTGAGTTTTGCAAATTTGCTGGCATATTGAGGGCAGCACTTTCACAGCATCATCTTCTAGGATTTGAAATAGCTCAACTGGAATTCCATCACCTCCACTAGCTTTGTTCATAGTGATGCTTCCTAAGGCCCACTTGACTTCACATTCCAGGATCTCTGGCTCTAGGTGAGTGATCACACCATTGTGATTATCTGGGTTGTGAAGATCTTTTTTGTACAGTTTCTGTGTATTCTTGCCACCTCTTCTTAATATCTTCTGCTTCTGTTAGGTCCCTACCATTTCTGTCCTTTTTTGGGCCCATCTTTGCATGAAATGTTCCCTTGGTATCTCTCATTTTCTTGAAGAGATCTCTAGTTTTTCCCATTCTATTGTTTTCCTCTATTTCTTTGCATTGATCTCTGTGGAAGGCTTTCTTATCTCTCCTTGCTGTTTTTTAAACTCTGCATTCAGATGGGTATATCTTTCCTTTTCTCCTTTGCTTTTTGCTTCTCTTCTTGTCTCAGCTATTTGTAAGGCCTCCTCAGACAGTCATTTTGCTTTTTTGCCTTTCTTTTTCTTGGGGATGGTCTTGATCCCTGTCTCCTGTACAATGTTATGAACCTCCATCCATAGTTCATCAGGCACTCTCTCTATCAGACCTAGTCCCTTAAATCTGTTTCTCACTTCCACTGTATAATCATAAAGAATTTGATTTAGGTCATACCTGGATGGTCTAATGGTTTTCCCTACTTTCTTCAATTTAAGTCTGAATTTGGCAATAAGGAATTCATGATCAGAGCCACAGCCAGCTCCCGGTCTTGTTTTTGCTGACTGTATAGAGCTTCTCCATCTTTGGCTGCAAAGAATATAATCAATCTGACTTTGGTATTGACCATCTGGTGATGTCCATGTGTAGAGTATTCTCTTGTGTTGTTAGAAGAGGGTTTTTGCTATACTAAAAAACTAAACTTATAGAGAAAAATACTCATAGAATTGAATTTGGTAGGCAAATAAGTTGTAATAACTTCATCCAATGAAATACAATAGCCTGTCATTTGAAGTAGAAACTGTATGTCAAAATTTATAAACATTAAAGTAACTGTACTATAAAATTTTTTTGACGAAGCTTATCTTAATGTATAAAATGCATTTGCAAAGCTGTATTTGCTTTCTCTCTTGCTGTATAGTTTCAATCAGATTTTAGAAATATTTCAGCTTTTAAGAAAACTACTTTTCAAATTAACCTCCTAGTCCTATATTGGCATTGTATGCTTTCTTTAATAAATCTCATTTTTTAGAAATGGTGGGAAATCTTTTATCAAAATATCCAGTGATTTGGAAGCAAGAAAACTTCAGATTTTGCAATAACTACAAAGGGAAATTTATCCCTACAAAAGCTGGGAGATGAACAAATTAAATAATGAGAACTCAAACAGTGTACAAGATTTAATTTTAAAATTCTGTAAACGCCTTTGGAATGACTTGCAGAAAAAATCTTTTGATCAAATTTCATTTTTGTAATTGGATTATATTTTTTCCTGGAATGGAAGGAAATTGAAAGGACCTCATTTTGCTTCAAAAAGATGATTTTGCAGCATCTATTTGGCAAAACACTAAAAAGAATGGTGAATAGAAAATTTATTTTCTGAGCTTTGCCTTTATGAGATATTTGCAGAAAAGAGACACTCTGAGGCCAAAAAACAGTATCTATAAAAATATTTGAGCTGATAGAGCTACACATTTCATAAAAATTAGAATTGAGACTATCCTCTACCTAGTAGAATTTTCTCTATACTTACTCAGTAACTCAGTACCTCTTAATATTTTCTCAATTAAAATACTATTTAAAGAGAAGTCTAAAGTGAAAACTAATATGTATACTTTTCAAATATATTCGTATAAAATGTAACTGAAGACTGCAGACAATCTTTGAAACTAAGACCTTACTGAAATAATAAGACATTCTCCAGAAACATATTAATCAGTACATTTTTAAATTTTGATTTAATCTATAAGGACACATTTTATTTTTTACTAATAATTTTATTTTTGCAAGTAATTTTTGCAAAGAATTATTTTATTCATTGACTAATATAAAAAAGTCAATTGGTTGTTCAATGAATAAATATCTCAAAAATATATTTCTAATTAATCTTAATGTCCCTTTCACACTCAAAAGTATCTTGACCTAGTGTCTTATTCTGCTCTGGCTGCTGTAACAAAATGCCACAGCCTGGGTGGTTTATACAACAGACATTTCTGGAGCAGAGAAATTTGAGATTAAGTTGAGGTTCTGGGTTCTGGTGAGAGTTCTCTCTCTGGCTTTCGAAAGCCATGGATCTCCATACCTGGGGAGAGAGAACACACTCTCTGGTCTCTTCTTATATGACCACTAATCCTTCATGAGGGTCCCACCCTTGTAACCTCATCTAAATATATTAATAGTTCAGTTCAGTCGCTCAGTCGTGTCCAACTCTTTGCAACCCCATGAATTGCAGCACGCCAGGCCTCCCTGTCCATCATCAACTCACAGAGTTCACACAAACTCATGTCCGTCTAGTCGGTGATGCCATCCAGCCATCTCATCCTCTGTCGTCCCCTTCTCCTCCTGCCCCCAATCCCTCCCAGCATCAGAGTCTTTTCCAATGAGTCAACTCTTCACATGAGGTGGCCAAAGTACTGGAGTTTCAGCTTTAGCATCATTCCTTCCAAAGAACACCCAGGACTGATCTCCTTTAGGATGGACTGGTTGGATCTCCTTGCAGTCCAAGGGACTCTCAAGAGTCTTCTCCAACACCACAGTTCAGAAGCATCAATTCTTCGGTGCTCAGCTTTCTTCACAGTCCAACTCTCACATCCATACATGACTACTGGAAAAACCATAGCCTTGACTAGACGGACCTTTGTTGGCAAAGTAACATCTCTGCTTTTCAATATGCTATCTAGGGTGGTCATAACTTTCCTTCCAAGGAGTAAGCATCTTTTCATTTCATGGCTGCAATCACCATCTGCAGTGATTTTGGAGCCCCCCAAAATAAAGTCTGACACTGTTTCCACTGTTTCCCCATTTATTTCCCATGAAGTGATAGGACCAGATGCTATGATCTTCATTTTCTGAATGTTGAGCTTTAAGCCAAATTTTTCACTCTCCTCTTTCACTTTCATCAAGAGGCTTTTTAGTTCCTCTTCACTTTCTGCCATAAGGGTGGTGTCATCTGCATATCTGAGGTTATTAATATTTCTCCTGGCAATCTTGATTCCAGCTTGTACTTCTTCCAGCCCAGCGTTTCTCATGATGTACTCTGCATATAAGTTAAATAAGCAAGGTGACAATATACAGCCTTGACGTACTCCTTTTCCTATTTGGAACCAGTCTGTGGTCCATGTCCAGGTCTAACTGTTGCTTCTTCACCTGCATATAGGTTTCAGTTCAGTTCAAGAGGCAGGTCAAGTGGTCTGGTATTCCCATCTCTTTAAGAATTTTCCACAGTTTATTGTGATCCACACAGTTAAAGGCTTTGATATAGTCAATAAACCAGAAATAGATGTTTTTCTGGAACTCCCTTGCTTTTTTGATGATTCAACAGATGTTGGCAGTTTGATCTCTGGTTCCTCTGCCTTTTCTAAAGCCAGCTTGAACATCTGCAAGTTCACAGTTCATATATTGCTGAAGCCTGGCTTGGGGAATTTTGAACATTACTAGCGTGTGAGATGAGTACAACTGTGCGGTAGTTTGAGCATTCTTTGGCATTGTCTTTCTTTGGGATTAGAATGAAAACTGATCTTTTCCAGTCCTGTGGCCACTGCTGAGTTTTCCAAATTTGCTGGCATATTGAGGGCAGCACTTTCACAGCATCATCTTCTAGGATTTGAAATAGCTCAACTGGAATTCCATCATCTCCACTAGCTTTGTTCGTAGTGATGCTTTCTAAGGCCCACTTGACTTCACATTCGTGGCTCTAGGTGAGTGATCACACCATCGTGATTATCTGGGTCGTGAAAATAATTTTTGTGCAGTTCTTCTGTGTATTCTTGCCACCTCTTCTTAATATCTTCTACCCTCCCAAAGGCTCTATCTTAAAATACCATAACATTGTGGATTAGGACTTCAACACATGAATTTTCTGAGGGGACACAATTCAGCCCATAGCACGTGGATGATAAATCTAGGGGCACAATCCTTATGATTCTTGTTATCATGAAATGAAAAACATCTGGTCCATTGCCCTTGACTTCCAGATACACAGTCCTTGCTTGTTTTTGGTTGTGTACATCTAGCTCCACTGAATCCAAATCAGAAGGAATATATTTTCCTGGTTTGTCCAAGAACAGGTCATTTTCTATCCTCTTCTCTCTGCCTGGGAACAATCTCTTCTCTTCTCCCTCTCTTGGCCACTGCTGGGTTCCCTCTGGGAATCTAGTTCCCACTGGGAATCTTTCTAGGGGGTTTGAGATGCTGTGAAGCTGCCTTCAAGCATTTTGCTTAGAAAGCTCATTCTACCATTGCTGCTGTACAGCTCAAAAACCATGATGAATGTTGGGTACTTCTAGAAGGCTTGCAACCTCCTTGGGAAGTGAGCCAATGGTTCTCTGTGGACTGGAACACCCTCAAAATAATTTGAAGTTTTTATTATTTCTCCCCACTCCTAGCACTTGCTGAGGAGATGAGCACTGGGCTTCTGTTCAAGAATTCATCACCGTTAAGGTGACTTAGTCACATCCCCTCTTATTTCTCCCTCCCAGAAAGTTAATTGTATCTCTTTTTGCTAAAGAACTGGCTCTTAAATCATTCCACATTATTTACATAGACACCGTTTAAAATTTGGCTCTCCTACTTAAAAAAAAAAATGCTTTTGAAACCCTCTATCAAATAACTTCACACTTGCAATCAAATGCCTTGGGTTTCAAGATTATTGTGGCTAACATGAGTTTAAAAACAACAATAAAAATTTAAACGACTTCTTTGTTTACTGTCTCTACCCTTGTCCTGAATAATGAAAACTAGCAGCTCCATAGGGGAGGCAAGAAAAAGAACACTGGAAAGACAGACCTTAATTACTACTTGAAAATGTCCTGCCAAAAATGTTGGAATTTTAAAACTGAACAAAATCCTTATAAATTATTCATCAAGTCCACACTGTTGCTTTATGGACGTCCTGTGTAAAGTGAGACCCAGACAGAATCAATGATTTTCTCTTAAGACTACATAGACTCTGAACAGCAGAGGGAAGGGTGCACTTACCTCCATCAAATATAGACCTCTTTCCACCGATTTACACCATTTCCTTCTCAATATAGTTCAGCTCTTCTGAATCTCTCAAAAGGTGGCATCAAGAAAGCAGACATGGCGCTTCAAGTGCATTTAGAATGTGGGAGAACTCTGGTCTTCCCTGGTGGCTTCCTGGCGGAAGGGCTTCCCTGGTGGCTCCGACGGTAAAGAATCTGCCTGTAATGAAGGAGACTTGAGTTTGATTCCTGTGTAGGGAAGATCCCCTGGAGTAGGAAATGGCAACCCACTCCAGTGTTCTTGCCTGGAGAATCCCATGGACAGAGGAACCTGGCAGGCTACAGTCCATAGGGTCACAAAGAGTTGGACAGGACTGAGTAACTAACACACACACACACAGAATTCTGGTCGTCTGCTGACTTCTAGATGCCAAGACTCTCCTTTTGCGTTTTCATAGAGTCTCATCTGATTGTTCCTTGGTTGTAAGCACATGTATTTATGCTAGCTACACTGTCAAGCCAGGTCTCTTTCTGTATCATATGTTTAATTTGGGAAATTGAAGTCAAACTCCAAGACATCAGAGTGTCATGAAATAAAGTTGCTTTAATGTTCACATTGCTAAGAGAAAACAAAAATTATTTACCCTGTAAAAATGAAACCCTTTCCAAATGAGTGTATAATCTAAACCTTAATTGCTTATTAAAAAACATTTTGAACCAAGTTTCTTCCAAAGGCTTTCAGTTTCAAGTAGAACTTTCCGGGTTAGGTTGCTTTCTGAACCACATTCTTTCCAGTTCTAGGGTTCCAGTATTTTAAACTTTCCTATGAGACACCTCTTAATTTTCACAAAACTGAACCATATCATGATTTGGTGTGGGGAGGGGATAGTTTTAAATCTGTCATATAATAAGGCCAAGGCTATACCTATGCACAGCCTTCCCTGGTAGCCAGATGGTAAAGAATCTCCCTGCAATGCCAGAGACCTGGGTTCAATCCCTGGATTGGGAAGATCCTCTGGAGAAGAGAATGGCTACTTACTCCACTATTCTTGCCTGAAGAATCCATATTCTTGCCTGGAGGGAGGAACCTGGCAGGCTACAGTCCATAGGGTCACAAAGAGTTGGACACGACTGGGAGACTAACATGCACTTTTTTTTTTTTTTCATGCCTATACATGGGCAAGATTTAATGGTCTTTGAAAGAATGAACTTGTTTTGCATGAGACTTGATCATCAACTACAGAATTTTGAGAGGGATTATGATCCCAGGTGGCTCAGACGATAAAGAGTCCACCTACAATGCAGGAGACCCAGCTTCGATCCCTGAGTTGGGAAGATCCCCTGGAGAAGGAAATGGCAACCCACTCCAGTATTCTTGCCTGGGAAATCCCAGAGATGGAGGAGCCTGGAGGGCTGCAGTCCATGGGGTCGCCAAGAATCAGACACAACTGAGTAACTTTCACACGTGATCTCTGAATGTTACCATCTCCTTTCTCCTCTATTTGTGGTCCGTAATAGCAATAAACAAGTAACAAAATTCTCAGCTTAAGAAATGTAGATTATGATCTAAATAGGAGAGTTGTCTTATTTATTCCAGATAAATCATGTCATTTTGATTTTCTGCTCTGAGAATTCATTGAAACTTTCTAAAACAATAAGGTCTTAAGATGTATTTAATGCACACAAAGCAGATTCCTCCATGTTCACAAACTTTTCATCTGTAAGAGAAAAAATAAATAAATCTGTTACAATTTTAGAGCCTAGGCATAGCTATTTTAAAAAAATTTGGAAATACAAATGAGCAATACTAGAAAATTTCATGCAAATGCAAAATAACTTATATAATTATTTCCTGCAAAGATTCATCTTTGAAATACGGTATTTAAAAGGGTGCTTTGCTTTCAAAAACAACAATACATTGTATATAAACCAGAGAGCATGCATAGCAGCTCTGTTTAGAAAATAGCAAAGTAGCATGGAAAAGGCCTCTGTTTAGTTAGCCCACCCACCAACTAGGGGAAAAGCTAAAATAAAAAAAGGAGAATGGACTACGCGGAATTGTTACCACTGTGTCAAACCTGGGATTTTATTTTCTAAACAGTGCTTGCCAAGGGGGGTTTTAGAGTCATTACTCAATACAGTTATTCAGTTAGGGACCTCATTTGAAAATTCGATCCCACATAACTTTCCTTGTTTTGTGTTTTGTTTTGTTTATAAGATGTGGTTCTTCCTCCACCCCACCCCCCACATAATGGGACAAACCAGACAGAGAAACAGTAACAAAAATCATCCTTGACTTTTGCACTCCATTTTCTAACTATTACCTTTTTTTGTTTGATCCTGACTACAATCTTCCATGAAGGAGAAGATAAATGAGGAAACTCTGGCCTCCAAATATCAATGCCAAGAGCAAGCTCCCACAGCTTATTTGTGACAGAGTCTGGGTGATAATAGTGGTAAAGAACCCACCTGCCAGTGCAGGAGACCTGGGAGATGCTGGTTCGATCTCTGGGTCAGGAAGGTTCCCTGGAGTAGGAAATGGCAACCCACTCCAGTATTCTTTCCTGGAAAATCCCATGGACAGAGGAGCCTGGTCCATGGGGTTGCGAAGAGCTGGACATGACTGAGCATCCACACAGCTGGATGATGAGCTACATTTTCTGCCTCTTGGGTTACCACTTTTTCTATCAGATGGCACTAGATATATAAGGTTTTCACTTGTTGTTAATGCAGTGGAAATTGTACATATTCAATTAAATGACCTTGTGAAGTATATCCATTGCCTCTTGGAAGTTGGGATGCAGAGACGATCCCTCCCCTTGATCTAGAGTCTCCTAGATTTCTGTCTCCCTGCCAGATAGCATGTGGGTGTCCTCAAACAAAATGCTTGTAAAACCAAACTTATTGTTCCCCCCCTGGCAGCCTCCTTCCAGTGGCTCGTGCGTGTGGGCCTGGCAGGTCAAGTCTGCCCGTGCCCAGCAGACAGCCTCTTGCAGAGGGCTCAGTGCAGCCCATGCTGCTGACCAACCAACAGAGCCCTGCTAACTGCCTGCCAGCCGCCAGCACACACCCAGCTTGTCCTCTGCTCTACTTCACCTGTGTGCTGTCCCCCTCAATTTACTTTAAATTCCAGCCCTTAAATGTTTCTTTTTAAAAATTTTTAAATCAAAAATGTTTTAAACTTTTTAATTGAATATAGTTTGTTTACAACCTTGTGCTAATTTCAGGTGTACAGAAAATATATATGTGTGCATGCTCAGTGCTCTGGTTGTGACTGCTCTTTGGGACCTCATGGACTGTAGCCCTGCCAGGCTCCTCTGTTCATGGGATTCTCCAGGCAAGAATACTGGAGTGGGTTGCCATTCCCCCACACCACCTTCCAGGGGATCTTCCTGACCCAGGGATCAAACCCATGTCTTCTGCATTGCAGGTGGATTTCTTACCCACTGAGCCACCTGGGAACCCTACAGATAAAATGTGATTTTTTTCCACCCCATAGTTCAAACCTCCACTTTTCCTTGCCCAGACTCTACTCCTGAGGAGCATTTAAGTATTAATACAACACGCCACTGCACTTCATGGCATGGAGATGAACACAGGTTTCGGTGATTACAGGAAATAATCTCATCTTCCTCAGAGCTAATAATGCTCATGGTCTGAAATTTAGAGGAAGTAGGAAACATTTCCTTACCCTTCCCATGGGATCTCTTTTTGGCCCACATGAAAGCTTCTCCCTACTGATACCTAGAAGTGTCCCCCACTTAGCCTCCATCCTTCCTTCCTTTCCCTCCCCTGTCACTCTAGCCTTCCATCCTCACCCCACGCCTTACTTTGCTGGAAAAAGCCAGAAGCCAGAGAGTCATTTTTATCCTCATGGCCAAAGCCAATGAAATGTTTTTGCTCTGTACTCTTACCATTTTATGAACGAAGCTCCTACACGTGTCTCCTTTGCTCTTAGTATTCACCACAGAGGGCACAGCTTGGTTCTACATCATTATGCTAAAATGATGTTTATCCAACCCAAACCTTCTCTCTCAAATCCAGACTCATCTATTCCAATTTATCCTCAACATCACCACCTGAACACTGTATCAGTTGGGATTCAACCGGAGAAACAGAACCAGAAGAAGTCAGATATTAAGAGGCCTATTACAAAGAATTGGCTTAAGGGCTTTCCTGGTGCTCAGTCCAGTGGTTAAGACTCTGTGCTGCCATGCAAGGTTTGATCCTTGGTTGGGGAACTAAGATCCTATTTGCTATGTGGTGTGGCCAAAAGATTAACATAAAATAAATATGAGGAAGAAAGCTTTAAAAGAAAAAAACTATTAGAATTGGTTTACAGGATTGTGGGGACTGGCTAGGGAAGTCTTTAAAACAGAATGGACTACCGGGAATGGCAGGCTGGAACTCTCTTCCATGGGCTGAAGCTGAAGGACCAATTTCTTCATAAAGGAGATTTCAGCTCTGTTTTTCTTTTTAAAATAATTTTTTATTTCTTTTATTTACTTATGGCTACACTGGGTCTTCATTGTTTTGCATGGGCTTTCTCTAGTTGCAGGAAGCGAGGGCCATTCTTCATGGTGCTGCATGGGCCTTCTCTTGTTAAGGAGAACCGGCTCTAGGCGTGTGGGCCTGGGCGTCAGCAGTAGCAGCACGTGAGCGTGGTCTTGTCATTGTGGCTAGAGGACTCTAAAGCGCATGCTTAGTGGTTGTGGCGCGCGGGCTTAGTTGCTCTGTGGCATGCAGGATCTCCCTGGACCAGGGATCAAACCCATGTCCCCTGCATGGGAAGGTAGATTCTTATCCCCTCGGCCACCAGCAAAGTCCTTGACTCTGTTCTTAAGGACTTCCAACTGATGGAATTCAGGCCCACCTAGAACAACCATAGGTTTGACTCACATCTACAAAATACCTTCACAACTACCCTTAGACACATGTTTGCTAGAATAACTGGGAGCTACAGCCTAGCCAAGTTTATACCAAGAGACCATCACAAGCATCTAATCAGAATTAGCATGTCTGTACTGAACTCCAGCTCTGCCTTCCCCCTGCTGCTCTCTACAAACTAGCTGCCCCTGCCATGGCAACTCCATCCTTCAGTTGTTCAGGACACATACTCCATGCGGTAGGTTAAATATTGGCATCCCAACATGCCCATGTACTCATCCCCAGAACCTTTTATGGCAAAAGGGACTTTGTAGATGTGACTAAATTAAGAATCTTGAGATGGGGAGATTATTCTGGGTTTCCAGGGTGACCAATGCAATTACAACAGTCCTTATAACAGAGACCCAGGGGAGTCAGAGGAGGAGCAAAGGAGGAGGAGAAGGAGGCAACATGCTACGTGCTTATGAGCAAGCATCAAAGTGACAGCCTTTAAAGAAAGAGAGAGGGCTACAGGCAGGCTTTAGAAGCTGAAAAAGTCAAGGGACAGATTCTCCCCTCAGCCTCCAGAAGAACCAGCCTTAGCAACACCTTGTGCATGCTAAGTCACTTCAGTCGTGTCCAACTCTGCGACCTCATGGACTGTAGCCTGCTAGGCTCCTCTGTCCATGGGGATTCTCCAGGCAAGAACGCTGAAGTGGGTTGTGGTGCCCTCCTCCGGGGGATCTTCCTGATGCATTTATCCAACCTGCATCTCCTGTGTCTCCTGCATTGAAGATGGATTCTTTATTGCTGAGCCACTGGTAAAGCACCCAGCAACATCTTAACTTTAGCCCAATAAACTGATTTCAGACTTCTGACCTCCAGGATTATCAGATAAGTTTATGTTGTTTGAAGTTTGTGGTGCTTTGAAGAAGCGTTAATAAAGAACTAAGGCACTGGGACTTCCCTGGTTGTTCAGTGGTTAGGGCCAATGCAGGGGGCACAGGATCCCACATGCTGCTTGGCAAAAGAAAAAATGTAAAAAAGAAACAAAACCCAAAAAACTCCATACTTGTGGTGATAGTTACACAATTTTGTAAATATACAAAGATATCACTGAATTGTATAAGTGAAGCAAGTGGATTGTGTGGTATAAAAATCATAACTCAATAAAATATTTTTTGATTATGAAAAAAAGAACTAATGTACCCACGTCCAATCTGAGGTGACATCTTGTTAGCTTTAGTTTCAATATGTCCAGAATGGAACCACTTTTCAACACTTCCCCAGCTACCACCCATTTCTAGCCTTCATCGTCTCTGTTCTGCGTAATGTCAAAAGACTGTGAACCATTCTGGTCTGCTGCTCTCCATTCTCCAGCCCCTGCCTCAGCCCCTAGACAGCTGCTGCTGGCTTACAAAGCACCTTCACGAGAATCAGAAAAAGGTGGCCCTTTCTTCAGGCAGATGCAATCTCATGCCAGGGTTGATGGTGCAGCCCACAGAGTTGAGGCTGAATGTCCTCACACAGAACACAACCTCAGCAATTATACACAGCAGCCTTGCCTACACCTTTTCAACAGCAGTCCACATCGCCCTATCAAAGCAAAGTCGGCTCCTGCCACCACTCTGCTCAAAACCCTCACAAGTCTCTTCCCTGACTCAGTCCTCCCAAGGGGCTATAAGCCTTCTGTCATCCAGCCAGCTACCTCTCAGATCTCTTGTCTTACCAGCCACCTTCTCACTCACTGTTTTTCCCCCAAAACAGCTTTCTTGCTATTCGTCAAATATCCCAGATGCATTTTCACCTCGGGGGCTTTACTCTTACCACTTTACTCTTGAGTTTGTTTCCTCAAGCTGCAAAGGTTCGTCTCCAATATCCAAGTGTCTGGCTCTCTCATCTCCCTCAAGTGTCTGGCTAAATGTCCCTTTCTTAGTGACATCCACCCTGACTATCCTGTTCAAATGTGTAACCCACACCTGAACCCCTCCCTTCCTAACCCCTGTGTACTGGCTTATTTTTCTCTTTGGCACTTATCACTTTTTAACATTCTATGTATAATGACTTCATTATTGTATTTACTCTAAGGGTCTAAGAGGGTAGAATTTTTGTCTGATGTGTTCACTCCTGTATCCTTAAATAATACCTGGTATCAAGTGGGCACACGATGAAGATTTGAATGAATGAATAAAAGCATCCTTTCTTTTCTAGTTCAGGCTCTCCCAGAAGCAGATTCTAACCAACAATGCAGAGACAAGTAGTTAATTTGGAAGGAGATCCCAGTACACACAGTGCTAGCTGCATGGGGAAGTAAGACAGAGGAAGGAAAGCAGCCAGTGAGGGGTATGTTTTCTTTCTTATTTCTTTTTTTTCGTGTATGTCTTTGGGTTCCTCCAGTCTTAGATGCAGCATGTGAGGTCTTCATCGCATCATGCTGTGCATGGACTTTCTGGTTGTGGTTCATGGGCTCAGTAGTTGTGGCACATGGGCTTAGTTATGCCAAGGCATGTGGGATCTTACTTCCCCAACCAAGGATTGAACCCATGTCCCATTTTCATGCAAGGCAGATTCTTAAGCACTGGACCATCAGGGAACTCCTAAGGGTATGTTTTCAAACCCTCTAGTTATACTGCAGATAACTGGAATTTTAGCTCCTTGGGGACACCTGGGACTTGGTGAAGACCATATACTTCTGTAAGGGAAGAAAGATTTGTTTTTTTCTCTACCTTTTTCCATTCTGTAGTTGGGCCTGAGAACTAAACTGACCAATGACAGATGAACAGGAGAAAAGCATCCAAGTTTCCTTTAAGGTTACTATTTTAACATGGCACAAGAGCCTTCAAAGAAGTCAGTAGGCCTAAATACTTGTGCTACTATTCTCACAAAGAATGATCAATATCGGAGATGTGATGAGACAAAGGCAAAGGGTGTTGGGCTGGGGGCAGGGGAACTGTGGGGAAATGACTAGGAAATATACAGGGAAACTAATGAAAGACAAGGGTTGCTTAGTAGGTTTGTTTGCTCTGTTTCATCCTGGCATCAACTCCCTGTTTCTGGTGATAAGAATGTTCTCTTCTTCCTGTTTCAAGGAGTGCACCTTTCCCCTGGGAAATTTATGTCCTGCTTTTAGGTAGAAAGGGAAGGTCAGAGAACACATCATATATCTACTCTTTTGAACATCCCCCCTTCTGCTCAAAATCATCAACATGTCAGAGTGGCATACTATTTGGGGTGTCATGTTCACCTCAAAGTGATCCCACCTAGGAGGCCAGGGAGCTGGTGTCTTTATCCACCAAGTTTTAGAAGGGGCATTAATTCTCTGTCACTTCCCTTCTGCCACATGTACGGGGCAAAGTAGATTCCATCCTCAGAAATCCTCAAAGAGATCATTGCTGAAGTCAAACTTGTTGGCATGAAAACAGTGAGGCCTGAAGGCACATGAATGGGCTTCAATAGCATCTGCTTAGCTTCTCCTCTAAGAGAGAAGATGAACCTTTCTCAGTCAAACAACTAAAGCTACAAATATGGTAACAATGTAACCCAAGCTACAAGTATGGTAACTTATTTATAACACTCTCTTCAGTTCTTGTTGCAGGACCCATCTTATCTGTCATCCCTGGTTGAGGCATGGAGATGGGGCAGGGAAGGTTGGCAGGGGAGATGAGGGTACTTCGTGGCTATCCTATGATGCTCAAGCATCGAAGGACTTTTTCTGCAGGAACTGAAGGAGAAGACTGAATCAGGATATAGTAGAAGAGATAAAGTGAACACTTTGAATTGCTGTTCTGGTTGTTTACAGCCAGCATCCTGATTGGTCAGTGCTCCTGCTCCATACGTTGTTCAATATTGTGAGTATTACCCTCAGAAGGACCCTACACACAAAACCAGGGCCAAGACCTCAAAAGGTGCCAAAGCAATGAGGCAGTCTGCAGCAGACCCAGGGATCTGGAAGCACCCAAGAAGAGGGAGTCATGGGTTGAGTGGATGAGTGAGTGGGTGCTCTGAGTAAATGCCTAAGATGAGAACCATTCTCTTTGAATGCTCTCATGTCTTTCTGCAGCGTGATGCGTTGATAGATAGGTGGTTTAAGGGACCTGGGGAAGGTTCTGTAAATGAGACATCCCAAAGACAGGCCTGCCCCATCATGAAGTCTTTTTGATATTTCAATCCATTAGAGAGTCAAGTATATCTAGAAGCTACAAAGAGAAGACTTCCCTAATGACTATCACAATGTAGATTCCACCTAAACAGGTCAGCAAAGAGTTGTGGGTACCTCAGGGTACACCCTTTTTCCTGACCCACCAAGAAGTGTCTCTTTACTGTGTAAAGTGAGGGTCAGAGCATTACTCTGCCCGATCCTACTAGACTGTCTTGAGGTCTGATGCTGCTGCTGCTGCTGCTAAGCCAGTCCTCATCTTTCTTAGGTGCCTGGCTGAAAGCATGAACCAGTTTGGATGATAATGATGATAGTCAATGCTATGGTGATGGAATAAAGAGAAAAGAAGCAAAAAAGAAGCAAGTGAGTAATGAAAAGCAGATCTTTTGGGTCCCTCAATAAGATGTCTACTGGGATAGTGAGAGTTAGAGTGAGGAAGCCGAAGGCAGAAATAATGAAGTCCAGGATAAGGGGTGTCACGAGGCTTTCCTTCTTGCTCCAGATAAGTTAAAACAGCTTCCAATGGTACAACACATCACTTTGAATTCTCATCAGAGTAGGGAAACCACTGTTTCAGGATTAGCATTCCAAAGGGAGCCTGAGCCACTGTAGCCTCAAAACCATGACCACTTTTAAAGTCCAAAGATGATTCTAGCAGCTGTTCTCCCCAAATGGTTTCAGCACGATGAGGTTATAATGTGGAAAAGCTAGAACTGAAAAACTGAATATATATTCTCTTTAGAATAAAAGGAAATGACTACAAGCCCAGTCATAAATGTGGCAGCTTACTAGAAAGGCAGGTTTAAAGAATAAGGAAACTCATGTTCGAGATGAAATTGAAAACAGGTGCTAGGCCTCTTTCATGGAGTCAGAGAATGTCAGAACTAGAGGAGACCCAGGGGTAACTCCTTCATTTCCCATATTTGATGGATCGGGAAGCCCAGATGACCAGGAATGGAGGAACTTGCTCAGTGCCACTCACAGTGAACGTCAGATTTATCTCTCAGTTCAAACCTTAGTCTGCTTCTCAGGCATTTTAATTCCTCTGGCACAAAATTAATGAACAAAACCTCTGCTTTTTTTTTTTTTTTTTAATAAAATCTATTGTAATTTTGAATCCTAAATAATCACACTGATTTGAACTCCTTGTTTCCACATGCAGCAAGAGGGAAGGTGAGATCATGTCTAAGACCCATGCTCTTTCTATGTTCTGTGATGACCTAGAGGGCTGGGCTAGGGAGGCAGGCTCAAGAAAGAGGGGATATATGTATACATATAGCTGATTCATTTTGTTGTACAGCAGAAACTAATACAGCATTATAAAGCAATGACAACCACTCCCACATTCTTGCCAGGAAAATTCCATGGACAGAGGAACCTGGCGGGCCACAGTCCATGGGGTCGCAAAATGTCGGCCACGACTCAGCACATACTCCAATAATGGGCTTCCCAAGTGGCGCTAGTGGGAAAGAACCCACCTGCCCATGCAGGTATGTGAAAGAGATGCAGGCTCCATCCCTGAGTAGGGAAGACCGCCTGGAGGGAGGCACGGCAACTCACTCTAATATTCTTGCCTGGAGAATCCCATGGACAGAGGAGCCTGGAGAATCCCATGGACAGAGGAGCCTGATGGGCTGCAGTCCGTAAGGTCGCACAGAATCAGATACAACCGAAGCTACTTAGCATGCACACAGGCGCTCCAACAATAAAATTTAAAAAAAACTATGCCCTTGAGCTGACAGCAACTCATTAATTCATTCAGTCAGTCCATCAGTTGGTCATTTAATCAACAGATATTATTTGAGTATCTGCTCTGTTCCAAACATTTTCCGGAAACAGTAAGGCTCCTCTCGCTTGTTTTCTCTCTTTCTAGGACAGAGCCAGTTCCTCTCCAGGCAGTTGCCCATATGGTGATCGTTTTTCACTGTGTAACTTACAAGGTAGAAATGACTTCATTTCCACTCCCTGGCTCAGGCCTGGCTCCCTCATTTTGTGCCCTGGTTCCCTGAAGACTTAAAATCAAACTATGTGATTCTCACTAGACCAACTTTTGGAGAAGGCAATGGCAACCCACTCCAGTACTCTTGCCTGGAAAATCCCATGGGCAGAGGAGCCTGGTAGGCTGCAGTCCATGGGGTCGCACAGAGTCGGACACAACTGAATCGACTTAGCAGCAGCAGCAGACCAACTTTTCGTTGGTTCAAAGGACTGTCCTTGTCCTGGGCTCATATGAAGCACTGATGCCCCTGTTTTTACCCACAGGAAATACCTGACTAAGTTTTCAGCTGATTATGGACATACCAACTCCATTTTCCTGTTCTGAGTCACCAAACTCTATCAGCATATTTAGTGGGGTTATTTTCCCACTTGAGATTCTGTCCTGATTTCCTTCCTAACTTTACCAAGAAGTCTTTACCATTAAGGTTTGGTTCTAGTAGACATCTAATTCTACTGTAGAATATCATCTTATTTCCACTGCAATAAAAATAATAAATAGAACACAGCAACAATGACTAGCAGTAATTTGGCAACTCCTATATGTTAGACACAATGTTAACACATTATTATTACTCTTATCATCATTATTATTTCTATTAATCCATTCAATCTTCACAACTCTTGAAGCAGACATTACTGTTATCTTCATTTTGCAAATAAGGAATTTGCTGCCCATAAAGTAACAGTATCTGTTTACTATATCAGTTTTTTACCTTGGAGAAGGCAATGACACCCCACTCCAGTACTCTTGCCTGGAAAATCCCATGGACAGATGAGCCTGGTGGGCTGCAGTCCATGGGGTCACACAGGGTCAGACACGACTGAATCGACTTAGCAGCAGCAGCATCTAACAGTTCAAACCAACAAAATTCAGACCAAATTTAATGATCTTTTCCTACCAATCACCAGAAAGTCTTCTCCTTCACATGTGTAATTTCATATTAAAAACAGATGGCATCTTTTTCTTTTAGGTCTCATTATTGTCTATTGAGCTTCCAAAGGCTCAAGTTTGTATACTTACACTGTAGGAAATCCACTTTCTCGCTGTATCTACAATCAGGAATATTTAGGATACATTTAACTTTGAAATTTAATGAGCAAAGTAGAATATGAAAACCATTTTTCTAATATTGAAATTTGCCATTAAAAGTCCATCTTAAGCCAGTTTTTCCAGATTATTATATTATGAGCATGTCAATTATTAATGAATCCTAGAAAAATGACTGACCTGTTGGGTCCAGGGCATTCTAATCTCCCCCCCCACCACACACCCAGATAGAGTCAGTCCACATGAAATCTTCAGGGACTTACAAATGGGCCACTGTAACAGATATATTTTCTGGGTGAGAAAAGAAATCACATATTTAAAATTAAACTGGAAGTCAGATTCTCATCTACCTGATTTCAGAAACTTTTTCTCTGTGCATTCTGCCTTTCCCAGTTTTGAAACTAATGACTTTCATACCTTAAGCTGCTGTTCCAAACGCCAAATGGGAATCAGAGGAGACAGCCAAGGAGGAAGAGTGGGGAGCAAGTTGCTTGAGCATGTCCCTAACTTAGATTTTGTGTTAAGGATGGTGGAGCTCATCAGTGTCATGGGGAACCTGGGTGAGAGGGGACTTGGGGGAGAAAGGACACGTGTAAATATATGGCTGAGTTGCTCTACTGTGTACCTGAAATTATCACAACACTGGTAATTGGCTATACTCCAATATAAAATCACAAGTTAAAAACAAGGACGGAGGAGCTCAAGAATGCTTTTTTCCAGAATGCTGTTCTGGAAGATAATGCATCTGGCATATTTAGTGAGAGTGAATGAATGAATGAACATCAGTAATGAAGCATTCTTTTGCCTGGAGTCTTTTCATGCATCAATTATTATGATTCAATGTGGAGATAGGTTAGCATTTTGAAGATTCCACATATAAGTGATAATAAGTGACAGCATAAGATATTTGTCTTTCTCTGGACTTCATTTTAGCAAACAATACAAAAGGAACCTGAACTTCAGAAGTTTCTGAAAATGCCACATTTCAAGTTGTTATTATTGTTTAGTCACTAAGTTATGTCCAAGTTTTTGTGACCCTATGGACTGTAGCTCACCAGGCTCTTCTGTCCATGGGATTTCCCAGGCAAGAATACCAGAGTGGATTGCCATTTCCTTCTCCCGGGTACCTTCCCAACCCAGGGATCCAACCACATTGCCTGCTTGTCAGGCGGATTCTTTAGCACTGAGCCACCTGGGAAACCTCTGAGTAATTCAATACATATTTTTGAATCCATTATATTAATGAGTAAAATAAATAAACATATGCAGTTCCTTGTTCCTGAATATAACTGATATAAACTTCTTGTGTTCTATCACTCTATCCTCAATATACACATTACAAACTCACTTTCTTGGGGCTGGTGCACTGGGATGACCCAGAGGGATGGTATGGGGAGGGAGGTGGGAGGGGGGTTCAGGATGGGGAACACGTGTACACCCATGGCGGATTCATGTTGATGTATGGCAAACCCAATACAATATTGTGAAGTAATTAGCCTCCGATTAAAATAGATACATTTATATTAAAAATATATATTAGAACAAGAAAAAATAAATAAAAATAAAAGTGAAAGTTGTACAATCCAAAATAAATAAATAAAAGGCATCTTTTAAAGCAGATAACTCAAAATAGTGAATCCCAACATTTTCCTTACATTTCATTGCATCTATTCTTAAGAACTCTTCATACGAAAGGCTTCTAGTCTACCAAATTTTAGTTGTTAAAGGACAAGGCATTAATTTCATCAGTTTAAGGAGTTGGACAACTGTGAGTCAGGATCAATGCTTGCATGATTGAGAGCTTCCAAGTTTGGTATGAGTGCTTTGTAGAGCCTAGAGATGTATTAATAAACTAATGATGAAACAGAACATTTCTTTTTAAAGTACTTGCGTATTTATTTGGCTGCGTCGGGTCTTAACTATGGCGTGTGGGTTCTTCGATCTTCACTGCAGCCTGCAGGATCTTTTAGTTGCAGCATACAAACTCTTGGTCACGGCACGTGGGATCTAGTTTCCTGCCCAGAGATCGAACACAGACTCCCTGCATTGGGAGCAAGGAGTCTTAGCCACTGGACCACCAGGGAAGTACCCAGAACATTTAAATGATTGCCAACAATGCAATTCAATATGTTCCCCTGAGTATGGGATGAGGGCTTCGTTGTCCTCAGTCAGGAAAACCTCCTTAATTGCCTCAGTTTCCTGGGATGCACACACCACCAGGGCTGACACCCTTTTAGACCTGGCTATGAGCAGTACATGAAGAAATTAACTAACTCATTCCAAATGACACAAAATGATAAAGCTTAAGTTAGCCCTTCTAAGGCTATGAATTAGCTTGGCACTAACACAGGGACCAGAGCTGTGGGTCTGTGCTCTGAAAACCAGCATTAAATCACTACCTTTATGACTCTTTGTAACCCAGAACTCAGAAGATCTGGGACCAGAACTTGCTTTTTTTCCTTGACGTGGTTCCTTTTCTAAAAAGCATGGAGAAAGGGGCTGGGCAATGTGCATGAATACATTATTTTACTACTACTTACTTTCTTCTTACTTCTTTCACTAGAAACAAGGGCACTTTCTTTTTTAACTAGAACTGAACTTCCTCCTTCTCTTCCTTGTGGTGTGGCAAGGAACACGCAGAGATGCTCCTTATGAAGGCAGGCGCACGAAGAGGTGGGGGCTGGGGATGCGTGTTTCTCTTAAAAGTCCATAGAAAGCTGTTCCTTACACACAGAGCAGTTGCTCTTACGAAGGACAAAAACACATTGCTCCTTTCTTTAGATCTGAATGGAGTTAGTTAAGCTTTCAGCCTAAGTGTGAACAAGGCAAAAGAAAGAAGGGCATATCCTGGTTAAGCAACTCTAAGTGAAATAGATGGAGGAGGACAGTGACATCAGTTACAAAATGTTTAGGACTCATTTATGAGAGGGTGTGGTTTTCATTAAGTTCAGGATTGTCATCAAAAAGGAACTTCGCCAAAGGAATAATATTACAGCAAACTGAATGTGCAATTTCTCGACATCTGGGAAAATCATAGCAACATCCTCACTTCCTTTCAATGCCCAGAAAAAAGTATTCAAACTATTAGCATTCATCAGTCATTTCCAACAGTGTAATTTCTCTAGTGCCTTATGTGTCTGTCCTGAAAGATGAAAAGAGAGGGCCAAGACCCCAAATATCAACTCTTTAAGCTAAACTAACATAACATTGTGAATCACTATACTCCAATAAAAAATAACATTTTTTAAAAAACCTCCTGAAGTTCAGATTTCTTTTGTATCATTTGCAAAGATAAGCCACTGTAAAATACAACCGCCATCAGTAACACTTGCCCTAAAGAACCTACTGACATTCTAACTTACGTGTGAAACTTCCCAAGAGATAAGATGAGCCAACAGGGAAGTATATATATGATGGTTCCGAGCCCTAATGATGGAGTCAGATAGAGTTGGCTTCCCGTGCTACTCTGCCACTTACTAATGTTAGAGGACCCTGAGTCATGTGACTTGTTGGAGTCTAGATGCTTTTATCTAATAAAAAGACTAACAGAGCACCTCTCTATCTTTAGTTTGTTGTAAGGATTCAGTTGGAGTGTTGGAGAAGACTGGCTAGTATATGGTAAACACTCAATAAATCCTCACTCAATTATTAGTGGGCTTCCCAGGTGGCACTAGTGGTGAAAAACCCACCCGCCAATGCAGGAGACAGAAGTTCGATCCCTGGGTTGGGAAGATCTCCTGGAGGACGGCATGGCAACCCACTCTAGTATTCTTGCCTGGAGAATTCCCATGGACAAAGGAGCCTGATGAGCCACAGTCCATAGGGTCACAAAGACTCAGACGTGACTGAAGCGATTTAACACACACATACAATTATTAGTAATATTTATTTGGCCAAAAGGTTCGCTTGGGTTTTTCCATTAGATGGTATAGAAAAACCTGAACAAACTCTTTGGCCAACACAATAACATGTTTTTCAATCTCCCACGCAGTGATTGAGGTTAGTAAAGAAGAAAAAGATTCTTAAGAAAATAACAGAAGCTGAAAATCTCTTCGGAGGCACTCCTACGGCATACTGATGGTTTTCAAATAAAAATTGCTGCCTGTTGATGCCATGGTGTCATCATGACGTGAGATGATCATTGGGGAAAAAAAGAAAAAAGTCAGAAGAATTAAATCTTCATCTACAATGGGGAAAATATCCCCGGAGGGAGCTTAACAAGATAATAAAGACAAGACACAGGGTAAAAAGATGCAGAAGTCTGAAATTCATGTCTGAAAGAGACCTGTCACATGGAACAGTGACAAATATTGGTTCATGGCAAGAGCAGGAGTCCAAAAAATAATAAACCTTCCAGCCATGACTGATGACAGTGTTACACCAGAAAGCTTGTAAGACAACAAATGAGTACATAGCCGTAAATCACTTCACATCAGCGCAAGTCCCAATAACTCATGGAAGTCTTTCAGAAGTGTACTACTGTAGCAATTTAGTTCTAAGGATTTCTGGAAGACTTGAAGCAGAGGGTATGCAAGAATGCGAACACCCTGTTCAAAGAATTGAACGTATCATGTATCAAATTTTAGCACTCTCAATTTTCTGTCACAAGTCATTATATTCTAAATTAATGTTCACGTTGAAATTGATATCTTGATTCCTCAAAGCATACCAAGTGTTTCAGAATTCAAATACACAAATAAAAATTACCCAGTCTAGAACAAGTTCAAAACAAATGTATTTTCCTCCAGAAACTAAGGATAAGATAGCATTCAAGTTGATCACATCCTCACTAATTTGATCAGTGTGTGAGGTTAAATAAATGATCTGGCTTCTCACTTGCCTTTTTTGGCCATAATCTAGCTATGCATTGGAAAAATATAACCAGGTGAGGACAAAAGAAGGGTGACGGGTCCATTTGAGGTGGAACTGGGGCCAGTTGGGTATAAGCTGAAGAGAGGAGATAATGGAATCAAGAATCCTGAGTTCTACTCTACTCCATCTTCTGTGATAATCTATATGAGAAAAGAAGCTGAAAAAGCATGGACATATGAATATGCCTGCAATGCAGGAGACACAGGTTCAATCACTGGGTCGGGAAGATCCCCTGAAGGAGGAAATGGCAACCCACTCCAGTACTGTTGCCTGGAAAATTTCATGAACACGGGAGTCTGGCAGGCTACAGTCCATGAAGTCACAAGGAGTCCCACATGGCTGAGCACGCACACGTGCACACTCACATATGTATAACTGAATAAATTTGCTGTACACCTGAAACTAACACAACAGTGTAAATCAACTGTAATCCAGTAAAATTTTTGAAAAGTTTTTTTTTTTTTTAAATAAGGAAAAAAAAAAAAGAATCCTAAGTTCTAACGTCAGATGTCACATTAACTTTCATGGTTTCTAAAGTCACTGTGCCTCTTAGAACCAAGACTTTTTGATACACCAAACCAGGAGGTCAGACTAATAATTTCTCAGGTTCCTGCCAACTCTACCATCCTGTGATTTCAGCTGTTCCCCTTGTCGTCCATATCATTCTTTTTGCTGCATCTTTCATCACCATCTTCAGGTCTGTGTGGACACAGGCTACAGTTAAGGATTGGGTTGAGAAAGGGACATGAAGCATTTGGAAGAATGGAGAACAAAGCAACAGGCTATATTGCAAAGGAAAAGCCACTTTGTTAAATATTCACCCCTTAGAAGTTGCACTGATTCTTTTGTCATATATGCAATTCTTTGATATCCAGTAACGTGATAAATTGGAGAAGGAAATGGCAACCCACTCCAGTGTTCTTGCCTGGAGAATCCCAGGGACAGCGGAGCCTGGTGGGCTGCCGTCTGTGGGGTCTCACAGAGTCGGACACGACTGAAACGACTTAGTAGTAGTAACGTGATAAATAGCTGCCGATACAAGTGCGTGAAACGCTAACAGACCCTTGCATACTCCCATATCTGATGACTTTCACAGTAGATATAACTAAGGTGGTCAAAATTCCTGACTTCGTGTATTTGTAACATGCCACAGGTTTCATGGGCTTCCCAGGTGGCGCTGGTGGTAAAGAACCACCTGCCAGTGCCGGAGATGTAAGAGATGCTGGTTTGATCCCTGGGTTGGGAAGATCCCCTGGAGGAGGGCGTGGCAACACACTCCAGTACTCTTGCCTGGAGAATCCCCACGGACAGAGGAGCCTGGTGGGATACAGTCCATAGGGTTGCAAAGAGTTGGACATGACTTAAGCAACTTAGCACACAAGAACACACGGGCCTTCATACATTCTCCTAAATTGTATTCCTGCTGTGAAAGTGAAATATTACTTGTGTGGCGCTTCAGATCACAAATTAATTACTCTTAATTATACCATCACTCATTTAATCCCACTCCGACATATTTTGTCTTGGCTGGATCAGTTACTGTGTGTAATTTTACAAATTATTTTTATTCAAAAACAGGGCATAAGGTGAATAGATTTGCATCATGGTTCCAACTCAGGAGTGGATTGACATTCTGCTACAATATATCTTTACTATTTGCGGGCTGAGACTGGTCACTTTCTTAAGCTTCTCCATATTTTCTCAGCATCCACTTACAGGACAAACTCTTGGTTTTCTCTTCTGGGCCTTTTATTTTCATAAAGAAAATAAGTTCTTACTATCTATTAATAAAGACACTTTTTAAACCTAACTGGGATATATTCAAGGTCCTAAGTCATCCAACTTTGTGGGCTCACTTTTTCTATAATGTTAAAATAACCTCAGCCCTTATCACACATTACATGTAATTACTACAGGAAGTCCAGCACCCTTCTTAATGAAGTAGGAAACAATATGATTATAAATCTTTATTTGCATTACATATACGGATATGATCCATGATACTTGCTCACTCACAAACTGAGTGACCTACAGCTGACACAAATCTCACAGGTTCTGCAGTTTCATTCATAGTAAGTTTTTCAATTTTTTTTTTGACTCACCAAACACATGTATTTTAGCTTGCATTTCATTTAAACTCAATCCTCATAACCTTATGAGGTAGGTGTTATTATGACCCCAAGATGGGGGTCCAGAAAGGTTCAATAACTAATTCAAGGTCACTTGTCACTGGTAACAGAGCCAAGACTTGACTTCAGCTCTACCCACAAAGCCTCCTTGAAATATACTCTTTAGCAAAATTAGAGATGGCTACATGGCAGGCACCTCGTGATTCACTTTCAAATCACTGATATCGCAAAATTACATTCACACACGCCTCAACATGCTGGTCACGACTCCATGTCAGAAATGATGCTACAGGTGGTGATAAGGATGCAGCTGGACCCGGAAACAATTATATATGAAAAAGACACCTGTAACTATAAATCCAAAGAATATCTGTGTCTATTAAGTAAGTGCAGAAGTTATTTATATTTATTTCTTTATAGACTAAACTATGACTGGATTTGCCTGCAAATTATGAATATTAAAACTGGCTTTTAAGTTTTTGCTTTCCACTGTTTTTTTGACTATCATAAAGATCATCACACTGAAAAACTATTTAATCTTCGGCCTCTACCTACCTGTCACCTGTTAATACCTTTCATTTGACTGCGGGTCCAGTATTCTTGCCTGGAGAATTCCAGGGACAGAGGAGCCTGACGGGCTATAGCCTATAGCATCGCTGAGCGACTGACACTTACTTGAATAAAATGTCCACTGTCTCATGCTATCTTCGACTTTGGTACAGACATAAACACCATTATTTACACTGTGAATTTAAAGCAAGTTTCTGATTTTGGTGTCAGGTCATTTCGATTAAAAATATATATATTTTTTCTTTGTAGGAAAAACAGATTTTTAAAAATTTAAAGATTATGAGGTTAAAATGTCTTCAAATACAAAAAAGCATTTCCAGCTTAATCCATTACTCTTCTCCCCTTTCATGCTGGGCCTGGAAAGCAGGGTGAGGTAAAGTGTATTCGGGTCTCAACCTCTCAAGCATTTGAGTCCAATTAACAGGTGGATAAGAAATTTATTTTTCTTAATTGAGTTATATGTCTGGGATTTATTTAGTGGTTTTGAGGGAGACTAGAAAACAGGATTGCAAATAGGGTGGGAAAATAAGCCAGAAAAACCAAGATAATTTCCAGTTGAATTATGACCTCAAATGGATTCCGGAGAATGGAATTTCCATAATTCACAATCCTATTATGGGCTATTTCTGGAGCCTTGGGGGCTGAGGGTAATATCCTCTGTAGAGTTCTAAACATATTTCCTGCCCTGTTAGTTTTTGCTCTGCATCCCCCATTTCACTAATTAATTGTATTTTATATGCTAACAACTTCCTAAAAGGAATTGAGGTGGCTTGTTACAAATGCCAGAGAAATAGAATCATTAACTGAAGGGGAACAACAGGGAAAAAGAGCTATATTATTAAAGGAAGAAATAGTGGGACCAGGATACCAGTCTGAGAATAATGATGACAATTGAGCAGAAATACATGTAAGTTTCCACATTCCCTGCAGTCACTGAAAACATGTTTACACCATGTGGTGAAGATCCCTAAGAGTAAAACATCTAAACAAGCTCCAGAAGAGCAATTGCCAAGAGAAAATACAGTCAGATCATAGAAAATTTGATGGAGGTGACAAGACATAGTTGTCACTCAAAACAGAGGACAAACATCCTATTAAAAGGAAAATGAAAGGGTCCTAATAATAGAGAAGTTAACACAACTGGAAATGTTTGTTCCCTATGAATAAGCCCTTCCTTCAGAGCTTTCAGGATGCAATATTAATTCCAGACAGGGGCAGGAAATAACCAAATGTCACCCAAATGATCTGGAAGTTAACGTAACCTCCTAGCCTATGATTTACTTTCAAGAAAACAAGTTAGATTCAGCCTGGAAAATTCACTTCCAAAAATGGGAGAGGGAATGAAAAAAGAATATATATGCCCAAGCAGCTTAACTGCCTAGGTCCTACAGAGAGAGTCAGGGTCAATTACAGATGGAAGGAGCAAGAACTGAACATTTGCTTTGGAATCGGTGCTGCCGCCAAGTTCATGGTGGGGGAGCCGGACCACAGAGGCTCCCCGGTGCGGTGCTGGCCGGTTTGGAGCGGCTTTCCCTTGACTTTCGTGGGTCCCGCCCTCGCCAGCACATCTGGCAGGCACCGTCTGGCACTGCACTCGGTCGAGCAGCCCATCAGGCGGGTCTGCTGCCTCCGCCTTGGGGACAATGCGGCTTTTCTTAACCGTCCACGCGCTGGGCTTCCGCGCTCCCACACCGCGTCTGCCGCGCCGCTCTCGGCTAAGTGAAGGACCTGCAGACAGGAGGACATGTCCCAATCCGGGTCTGCTGTCCCAGACCCGCTCCGATGGCATGAGATTTCCGCACCAGGAGAACACATGGGCCTTTGTGCGACGTGCATCTGGAAAACTTCCCGGATCATGCATCTGCCCTGTGATTTACACCTTGCCGAAGAAGGCTGACCTGCAGGAAAGCGAGCGAATCTCTAAGCGGTGGGTGGGCTGGGCTCCCTCCCCCAACCCCTGCTTTCCTCTTATTCTGAGAAACAATCGTGGGTGTTCCCACCTCCCCAAAACTCCCTCCCTTGAACGAGGCGGGCGGGGAGCTGCTTCCTGGCTGAATAAAGCTGAAACACCTGTGTGCCAGAAACAGGCAGACGGAGACAGACCCATCTGTGCGGCTCGCTTTACTCGGAGGTTAGGGTGGGAAACTCACATCTGAGCCAGCCGAAGATTCCTTTGGTCCTGATTCTCCCCAGTCCCTTGCAATTCTTTTGCTCAACATTTCTCTCCTCCCGGGCTTCTCTCTACCCAAGGATGAACGTGCCATGCCAAAACCAACCTGGTGCATTTAAAAGGCCTGAAAGGCAGTTGTATTTCAGGGGATATCTCCCTTGCCTACCTTACTCCTCCTGCCCTTTTATGTGGGCTGGAAGGACACCCAGAAAGAAAAGCAAAACCATCTTCAGTGTTCACTGAACCTCTGTAAGCAAAAGCCTGTCCTCCATGCGACGGCTGTGGCTCTTTTGCTCCTGCGAGATGTGCGCTGAGCTTCATTCATTCATTTACTGAGCACCAACCTGCCTGGGGTTGTGCTGAGTCTGGGAGGTGAGGCAGCTGGCAAAAAGGCCTCATCAAAGCTGGTGGAAGAGTACAGTAAAAACAGCTGCCCTGTATTGCAAAAATAATATCACATCTCATACGTTGAATGGTATTTCCATTTTTATTCTGGTGCTTGTATTTATAACTGGGTTTCTTTTTCTCTCACATATGGCAAGGTCCATACAGACCATAGAAGAGGCCCAAATTGCTTAGTACAATAGGTGTAACATGTAACTAACATGTGCAGGCAACTAATGAAAGTTTTGTGAAAATAATAAGACATTGAGAGTTGGAACCCATTAGGAGCAGCCCTCTAGTTACTATTATACAAATAAACCTTTCATACAGGTAGCAATAATGGCCCAGGGTATGAGGAGTGAGTGTATGTGGGGAAGAGATGGGGATTATCAATCAGGGCCCAAATAAATCAGACGGTAATAGTTGTTGTGGGTTTGTTAAAAAGACTTTTTAGATATTAGACTTACAGAAGAGATGAAACTGTACAGAAAATTTCTGCAGATCCTACACTCAGCTCTCCCTAAAGTGAACACCTTGTAAAACCATGATACATGCATTCCCAAATAAGAACTTAACATTGGTACAGTGTTAACTCTGTGACAGACTTTATTGAGATTTCACCTGTTTTTCCACTAATGTCTTCTTTTTGTTCTAGGATCTAAGCCAGGATATCAGCCTTTCATATCTGAAAACAATTCTGCCCCTTAGGATCTGTAAAGTGCAGAAAAGGAGATAGGAAACAAGACAGAGTGAAAAGGTAGGATTCTGGGATTACTTATGTTTTAATCTACCTTCAAGGAGAACAGAATGCCTTAGAAAAGTGGATTTCCTGACCCCCAACTGTCTTCTCAAACCTGGGCAAGATGAAAGATCAAATACTCTCTTTTTGATAGCTTTGTTAATCTCTAGGGACCCAACAACCAACCACTCTGATGCAGCTCTGAGTATTCTTTCCATTTCACAGATGGGGAAAATGAAGGCCTCGCTGAATATGTGTTTAAGATCACAAAGGCCCGTGGAATATATAATAAGACTGAGACTAAGGCTTAATGAGAAATGAGCTCAGCCCTGAAGTCTCTGTTGCTAACCCTTATTACACGAAATGACATTGATTTGCAGAGATACAAGGAAAATGCTTTCACAGGGGAAAATGAGAAGCAGAAACTGAAGATAGAGTCCCTAAGCACGATTGGGTGTGGAGAGGTGGGGGAGAAAGGGTCCATATTCCCGTGGGTGATGAACTCTGGTTGGCACAAGAGCAAAGTCTAGTAACTGTCAATTGGTTTAAGTAGCTAAGTCATGTGGGACTTTCATACGTGTGATGTTTGAAAGCCAGTGACTTGGACTGGCCCATGTGTTCCCTAGACCTTGAAGTCCAAATTACAGTCGAGGCACATTTGGAAAAGACTGGCTGGGTTCTGGACCCAGGAGCCAGAGCTACATACATCAGAGGGACTCACTTCCCAATGCTACAAATTTGTGAGTCCAGCAGAAGCAAACATGCTGGAACTTTCACAGCAGGTATTACACTGACTGTAAATACCATCCATCTTAGTCACAATTACAAACAGCTCTCCCTTCTGCTCACTCCATCCATCCCCTTCTCTCAGGCAAAAAGCATCAGCGTGGAGCAAAATGTGCTCATTACTTTGCACCAATAACTCTGCTGTCAGGAAGTGGGACCCTCCCCGGATCAAAGAGGCTTCTTTAGCCTGGCAGCGTGTGGCAAAGGGAACTTTCTCCAAAGCCTCTCTCTCTCAATATTAGGCATTCTTTTATAGTTTCAAATTAACATTAAAGAACAATCACACAGTGATTCAGGGCCCTGACCAAGAACGACCAAAAAAATAGGGATACGTCCACAATAACTCTGTAAAATGCACCAACTGGCACATTTTAAATGACTCTTTAGTAACAGAGGAGAGGGGAAAAAAAGCATATGAGGTAAATCCTTCACCGGGTAACTCACCAGGGAGACTGGTAAAAATAAATTGCACAGCTCTAATTTTCCTAGCAGCTTCCACGCTATTCTTTGAAACTGAGTAGGAACCCCTTGGCCTAATCCCAAGAGCCGATCTATAGTAAATAGTGCACACTTAATGCCTAAGTTCCTTTTTAGCACCATTCAGACAGTGACTTCAGCCGCAGAGCTTAGTCATAGCAGACATTTTTGTGGTGAAAGCATTAAACCCACATGCAGCTCTCTTTCTGTGGCCACTGGGGGTCATGCTCCCTTCCCATTAGCTGAATAAATCATAAAGTCGGCTCAGACCACCCAAGGAGCCCGACCAGAGAGCCACAGGCCATGCCTACAGCCGCTTATTTCTTTTCAGAATCTACAAGGGGAAGAAAAAAAAAGAACAGAAAAAGAAAAACAAGAAAAACAACACCGAGAAACAGACGGACCGTAGGAAATCATTGGATTTTTTTTTTTTTTAATGTGATCTCTTTGAGCGTAACCCCAAGACTTGTTTATTTGTTTATTTATTTTGTTCCAACCGGGGAGCCTGATTTAAGAAGAAAAGCAGTGGAAAAATACACACATAGGCATGCCTTTTGTCATATGCTGGAGTGGGCTGACAATTTTTTTTTTCTCCCCCCATTGTGGATTTTTGAAATGAAGGAAGGCCGCCCTGTGTGGCCGCGCTCTTCAGGTGGTTCTGATAAGACACAACGCAGATGCTCCCCGGGGGGGCTGAGCATCCGGCGAGTTTGTGTGGCCCGTGGGGATTTTAACGAGGAAGCGAACGTGTTGTGTAATTCCCTGGGTCCAGTGATTCACTCCGCCTGGGAGAAGGATGGTCGGGGAGCGAGGTCTGCAGAGTCACGTTCCCATCAATCAGTAAATAAGATAAGAGGCAGGAATTTTAAACACAACTATTAGCAGGCGACTCCCATCGCATCAACAAACCGCAACTCATTATGTTAAGCGGTCTCTGCGAGGGAGGAAGGGGGGAGGTTGGCGAGGAAAAGGAGGAGGCGGCAACTTGAGGGTTTTTTACTTGCATTTTTAAGGAGTGCGCTGAACTTTAAAGAACGCTGCCCAGGTCTAACAGGCAACTGAAATTGGGACCATTTGTCCCTTCAAAACTATTACCCCTCCCTCAAGTAGAGTATGGCCCAAAGGGAAGGACGCTCAAGGCGGATTCTATTGATTTCTGGAAGACTGGGATAGGCAGCATTCAGGATCCTGAAGGAATTTGAAGCAAAATCAGGGTTCAGTCACTTAGGTCTCCGTGAAACGGCCTCCTTTGTGTCTGACAAATTTCTGTGCGTGATCTTGAGACTTGTTTGTAAGTTTTAACTGGTTACTCAAGACAATGAAGTTCTTAAAGTAACAGACAGTATTTAACCTTTGCCTAGCATCAGGAGGCTGCTGTGTTTTTTTAATGAGAAACCACACAAAACTGCCTAGATACTCTCCAAAATCTCAGTCTTCAATAGCCCTCTTGCTGCTCAGGAAGGGATAGCCAGTCTGTCTACATAGGACACATTACATGGTGATTTTGTGACTCAGGCCCACCAGGGAGGAGGGCAAGGCCACTTATATAATTTGTGACCTAATATGTGAGTCGTAGGGTCATCGTAAAGCAGTTCTGTCAACAGTCAATGAGTCCTGGAAATCACAGCAAGAGGACAGAGGGGAATCCACCTTGAGATAACCTGCAGCCCATTAAAATGTTGGTAATTAAAGTCTTTATTTACCAGATTACATACAGCTTTAACTGGATTATAAAAGTCTTCTTGCAGGGTGAACCAAAAGCTGTGTCCACACAGCTAACCCTTCACTCACAAACGTTCACTCATCCTTGTGGAATGACTTTAATTTCTCTTTTTTTCCTGCACGTATTTTCCACATCATTGAAAAATATAACATTCTTGAGCAGATGTTCTGAAGCCTCCTTCCTGAGTCAGAGTGCCTGGAAGAATTAGGCCAACTGTTGCCTGGTGTCTAACTGCTTATCTGTGACCCACCCAACTCCACGTCCCTCCAACTACGCCGCGTAGACAAAGTGGCCCGCATCTGTATCTGAGGGGCTGTTTGCATTGCGGGAGAAGGTTGCTGCTGCTGCTAAGTCGCTTCAGTCGTGTCCAACTCTGTGCGACCCCACAGACGGCAGCCCACCAGGCTCCCCCATCCCTGGGATTCTCTAGGCAAGAATACTGGAGTGGGTTGCCATTTCCTTCTCCAATGGGAGAAGGTAAACAACCCCAAAGAAAGTAGTCCAGAAAAAATAAAAGCAGATGAAACTTTTTTTTTTTTAATTTGGAAACAGTCGCCTTGTAATATTAATAGACTTTAGTCACTTGGGAGATTAGCACTTGTGCTGTGTAATTGGCAACTTTCTCTCATGCAATTAACCTCTGCCAGAATTAATTGTGTGTGTGTGTGTGTGTTGCTAAAGCTTTGTGTGTGCATACGGAGGGTCTTGAGGCTAAACTATACTATTTGGATACACACGAGTTGGAAGTTTTTCTCTCTATTGGTTGTTAGGTAGAACATCCAGAAGCTGAAACTGAGTCATAGCGATTAAGACATGAAGTAGATGAAAGCAGATGGAAGCTTTACTTCACAAACAATACTGTTTTAAAAACAAGTCACCTACCTCCCGCCTAACACTGACCACAGTTCTGAAGACAGGATTTGGGGGCCACTACCCGTCTCTCTATTCTTGTCTTGGATTCTGCTCTCTGCTCAGACTGTCTCCTTCCACTTGTCTTGCCTTCTCCCCAAAGTTTCCTTGCCCCCCCTCCATGTAGCTAAACTCTGTCATGATAAAAGCAGCTCCTATAAAACTAGTTACAGGCTATGTGAAAAATCCAAGTTTACGACACAATCAGCATTCCATTTCTTCTCTTGTCTAAAGTGTAAAATTAATGAACAATAATGTCTTCAATAAGTGAAACTACGACCATCACCACAACCACCGCCAAGCACTTATCAAGTTGAACCATAGGAAATTTTGCCTACATTCAACTGTTTACAGTCTACATATGATTTATCCCTATATAGAGAACTTACTAGATGCCTGGTACTATCAGAAATAACAGGCATGGTATTTTTTTAAAAAATGCAATAGAGCAATCCTAGTTGAATGCCAGCTGTGTAACCTTGGGCAAGATTCCTGATCTTTCAGTGACTCAGTTCTGATGTCTAAAGTGGGGATAATGATGGTACCTCAACAAGTATTGGCTATTAGTATTATGTACCAGGGGCAGAAAAATGATAAGACATGACCCTGCCTTTGTGAGCCTCATAGTCTTATGAGGATGTACGATGTGCTGAGTCCAGGGCTGTTACTGGCTTCCATGATAGTTTTGAATTAATTAGAAAGGATCTGCCCTTGGATAGATGCACTTGTCCCCAGAGCAGGTATCTTCCTTGTGGGGCTCACCTGCCACAATCGTAGGCTGCAGTCGCATCAAGGGCTGAGATGCACGTGGACACAGGGAACTCTGACAACATGGTAGACAGGCATCCAGCCCAAGCAGAGGCTTCCCTTTAAGCAAAATTAGATATTTTCGCTATACTCCAGGTTCAAAACATAAGCAAATAAATTCCATTAAAGCCAAATCATTGAAGTTAGAAAATCCTTGACTTCTGTGTGTCTTTAGTTATGAGTGGCTCCCCTGCAAGTGGGGAGCATGGCTTTTTCCCTGATCCCCTCTTCTTTCTTCCCAACGCTAGAGACCTATGGCTTCTTAGTATCCTCATACATTCCAAGCAAGTTCCTGATTCTCCCTGGCCTGTCTTTTGGCCCTAGATCCTCAGTTTTTGGTTTTGTTTTGGCCATGCTACCCGCTGCCCCTTGGGATCTTAGTCTCCCTATCAGGGCCTGAACCCATGCCCCCAGTGTTGGAAGCACAGAGTCTTAACCACTGGGCAATATCTCAGCATTCTTCTCATTTCTTACCAGTATTTCTACCTTCCTCCCAGAGGCTCCTCAGCCCAACCTCCCACCTATAACAAAACACCAGAGGACTCCCTGAATTTAGGCATCTCTCCTAAGTACTCAAGACATTCCTAGCTATCTAAACACATCTTCCCTGCTGAACATGGGGAGTATTTTATATACCAGATCCTCTTTGTATCATGTTTTATGAGTACATATAAAACCTCAAAGATGTAGAATGAGGAGGAAACTGTCGCCTTGTGTCGTGCTTCAGAAAGGCCCGGGAAGGGAGGGAAGTTCTGCTCTGAGAAAGAGATGATGTCTGTGGACAGAAGAAGGTGGAACACAAGATCGCCCGCTCAAGGAACCCATGGTCCACAAGGCAAGACCACAGGATAATCAGATTATTCCTTGACGGTGAAATGTGAGATACAAAGAAATTGCCTGCACCCTACAGAAAAAAAATAAATTAAAAAATGAGTGGTAGTTGTGCTAAAGATGCAGCGTGAAGAGATAAGTAAAGGAGCAAGCTATGACCAAATAGTAGTAAAAGTGGAGAAATAGGTGCTGAGTTGAGAAAAGGACCCTCAACCCATGAATGGAGGCAAGGAGATAATTGTGGGGGCAAAGTGTGAATATGACATTGAGGAGTTCCTGCTCAATGGTCCAGCTTGTGTTGGAGACAAAGCCATCTATCTGTGTATGGGAAGGGATTGGGGGGCAGATGATTACAAAGGATGGACAAGATTTGGATTGTGCATTGAGAAGAATGAGAGAGCTGAAAATGAGAAGACAGCAATAAATGACGAAAAAATGCCAGATGAGTTGGGAAGGCAGAAACTACAAGGATGCCGATCATCTTGTTTGTGCAGTCTCCCTCTTTGGCATGAAATTACCAAGGAAAAAGATTAGAGGAGGTAGATTTTCATTTGATTCAGGGTCGGGGTTCAAAGATGTCATAGATAGTGGTCAGAGTATTATGTGATTGACTAGGAGGTCTAGTTTGGGCAAACACTCCTTACTGCTGCTGCTGCTAAGTCACTTCAGTCGTGTCCGACTCTGTGCGATCCCATAGATGGCAGCCCACCAGGCTCCGCTGTCCCTGGGATTCCCCAGGCAAGAACACTGGAGTGGGTTGCCATTTCCTTCTCCAATGCAGGAAAGTGAAACGTGAAAGTGAAGTCACTCAGTCATGTCCGACTCTTCGTGACCCCGTGGACTGCAGCCCACCAGGCTCCCCCGTCCCTGGGATTCTCCAGGCAAGAACACTGGAGTGGGTTGCCATTTCCTTCTGTTAGGATGAAGTCAAATCATTAAGCGGTAACCCAATAACCCACTCGAGTTGGTCCCTGCCTTTGGTACTCTAGCAACCTTTATTTTTTGGCACAGCTTCTACATCCCAGACTTGCTGGGGTATTATCAGTTCTTTTGCATACCTGAAAAGTGCAACAATCTCAGACCTCAGAGTTTTTAAACATGCTGAGCTCCCTGGGGGAATACCCTGGATAGCTTCTCCTGGTTCTTCCATTTCTACCGAAATGTAGAAATCATCTCAGAGACAAGCTTCTCAGAGAAACCTTCTTAGGCCCCTTGGCTAGGTAAACTCACTGCTGCTGCTGCTACTGCTGCTAAGTTGCTTCAGTCGTGTCCGACTCTGTGCGACCCCACAGACGCAGCCCAGCAGGCTTCCCCGTCCCTGGGATTGTCCAGGCAAGAACACTGGAGTGGGTTGCCATTTCCTTGATGTTCACTGTGCTCATAATTACTCATCCACTGTTTCCCCTATTTACTGCAAGTCTATTGACTGTGTTTCTCACACTTACTATTGCAACCTGTGTCTTTCATGATGGTCTGTTCACAGCACATGCTCAATGGACATGTGCTGAGAGAATGGCTAGAGGAACTGATCATTGTAAAAGGCATTCCCAAGGCCGCCAGGCAGGCAGTCAGAGAGTGAGCAAGGACAGGTGATGGAGTGGTAGGATGGCTGGAGATTAAGCGTAGGGAGTTGGAGAGCTTTTTCACAAAAACATTCCTCAAGATGTCCAGACGAGAGGATTGCTCAAGGAAAACTATGGACTTGGGATATATGAATCTCAGAGGACTGGATGGCTGGTGTGTTAGATGCTTTACTTGTTCAAGGGAATACTGAAAGCACTCAAATTACTGGTGCAACTCTGCCTGGAAAGCAGCATAAAAATCTAGGGTCCAAAATCTTTCACAAATAGTGGAGAATGATGGGAAAAAATCAGTGGATAACATACTCAATGAAAAGCAGGTGGTAAAGCAATTGGTTTGCAGTTCAAGGAAAGAGGAAGATGAGTTATCATCGTCAATATTTCCTGCTTATTGGCACCTGACTGGGGGAATTAGCAGAGTATCATGGTGAGGGCTCTAAATATTTGTTGAAAGTACAAGGCATTGGTATAATTTAGAAAAGTCTTAACAAGATCTTAAATTAAGTAGCATTTTCTGATTCACAAATGGTATAATTAATTAGACAGAAAACTGCATTTCCAAAGCATTCTTGTATTAGCATCTGTCTCTCAGTAGCAGTAAGCCCCATAAAAGGGTAATTTTGATCTGTTTTGTCCATGGCTAGATCATTAGTGTCCAAACAGGGGTGGATGCATAGCAGACACTCAGTAAACTTTTCCTAAAGGAATGAATTCCATTTAACAAAAGATTGGTTTTCTTTAATTATTTGTCAGACTAGTTCAGTGAGATTTGGTGAGCAAAATGTATCTTAATTTTTAAATCATCTCTAAAGCTATTTTAGAAATAGTACCATGTTTTTGAAAGACCTGGGATTCATTTTCTTTTGTTTTCAGCAAAAGATAGAAAGCAAACCTTTCTGAGAAGTGATGATTAAATTCCAAGCCCTCTAATATCTGCATGCAATATTACAGGCACATCTCTGTAATACATCTTGGTTATAAATTGTAAGCATCATGAGCAGCTTCTAGACCCTTCTCATCAACACACAGATTTAATATGCCCATATGAACATGAAAGCTCACTGGTCATAAATCACTTCTCGAAGATGTTGATTTCTTCAATGGCACTTCCAGTAATTTCCTTAGAATTCAAGCCCAGTCTTAAAAAAAAAAATCTCAGGTGATATTGCTAAATACTAAGTTCCTTATTTTCTTGGAGGTTTCTTTTTTTAAAAGAGATTGGTTAAAGTATCTTAAGTCGGAGGGAAAAATCTTCATTTATTTACAAACTAAGTAATACACACAGTATCAAAACCAATTACAATAACAAACCGTACTGTAAAGTGTAATTTCCTTTTATAATAGTAATGATTTCAGTGGGCTTCCATGGTGACTCAGTGGTAAAGAATCCACCTGCTAATGCAGGAGACACAGGTTTGATCCCCTCAGGCTTCAGGTTAGGTTTGGCTAATGGGAGACAGAGACATTTTGCAGGGGGATTCAGGACTGATGGAGAACTCACTGTTTATTCTATTTCTCTCTCAACACTGAGCTTGTGGCAGTAGTTTCCTAGGTCTACTGAACACCCTTCTTTCATGGCTCCACCTCTCTCCCAGCTCATAACATTTCTCCCTTCGTACTTTCAAGCTTGGAGGTGCTAACCACTTTATGCTGTTGCTGGGCTCTGGGTGGCCCATTGCACTTTGTCGTTCCTTAATCCTGCCCATATCTCTTTAAGTAGAGTATTAAATTCTTACTGACTAAACCTTTCTGAGTGTGATGTTTTCTGATCCTGATTAATACAATCATGTATGTTTGTAGTTGTTGTTCAGTTGCTCAGTCCTGTCAGACCCTTTGCAACCCCATGGACTGCAGCACCCCAGGTTTCCCTGAAGATGCCCTGGAGGAGGGCATAGCGATCTACTCCTTTATTCTTGCTTGGGAAATCCCATGGGCAGAGGACAGTCTGGCAGGCTACAGTCCATGGGGTTGCAAAGAGGCAGACACGACTTAGCAATTGAGCATGCAAACACACACAATGATTAAAACATTGCATACAAAATTCTGTTCTTGTGACACTACCTTGAAACAAGCAATTCTTCTGCTTTCAACATAGAGCAACAATTGAGGCAGTGCTCAGAGACAAAGAGGGCAAAGCAGCTCTTGGGATTCTTTCGACGTGTTCTTTGACAACCAGCTGCATCCAGGAGAGACTGGACTGCCCTGCAACAGGACCCCACAGTGCAAAAGACCCATGCATCTGAAACAGCTGTGAAAGAACTGGGCATGCTCGATCTCAAACAGTGCACCTAGGGTTGCCAGATTTAGCAAATAAAAATACAGGATGGCCAGCAAAATTAAGTCTGATAAACAATGAATAATATTGTGGGTAAGTATGTCCCAAATTTTGCATGGGACATACTTATGCTAAAACATCTTTTTTTTTTTTTTAATCTGTAGTTCAAATGTTACAGGGTATCCTTTATTTAACCTGGCAGTCCTAAAACCATCATGGCTTTTCTGTTACAGGTCAGAGCACAGAGACTGCCCCAAGAAGTGGGTGATGAGCCAAGTGGATGCCTTGAGTGGACCTCTGGGCTAAATTATAAGGGGTGAGAGTGAAGGGATCCCCAAAGAGAGAGGAGGCACATAAGTAGAGTCATTCTTATTGCTAGGCCTCTGCTTTTCATTGCGTCGATTAAATGAAGGTAAAAATAAGGCTTTGACAGGACAAATGGAAAAGGCTTTCACAAAGGGAATAGATAATGGTCCTGGAGCACCGTTAAGCAGTCAGCCAGCTGCCCCGTCCTCTGCCCACTTCCTTCTCATGCCTAAGGGAAGTGGGGCAAGATTTGAGAGACTCAACTTGTAAGCATATCTCTGACAGTTTACTTTTCATAACATTGTTTGTATTGTGGAAATGAATAGAAAAAGAAATCATCAGTGGCAGTTTTAAGGCTATTAAATGCCACCAGATAGCTCAGCTATGTGAGAAGCTTCATTTGGAAAGTTCACCGACTCTGAGTTTCATTTGTAAACCTGGGAGAAGAAACCAAAAAAGAGTATAAAATCAAACCATTGGTAAATAACTATTTTGTTATTGTCCAGCAATTCTCATAAAATCTTAGCTCCAGTCATGTTGCCTTTGCAGATTCCTAGCAAAATCTGAGTACAGAAAGTCCAGATGGATATTGCTGATTATTATATTTTTATATCAAATCATTTTCTTTGGATATGTTTAGAATGGGAAACACAGGCCCTATTCCCAGGCATCCTGCTGCTGTTGCTGCTGCTGCTGCTGCTGCTAAGCCGCTTCAGTCGTGTCCGGCTTGCTACTAGATGTCTATTCCTTAGATAAGGCACAATATCTCGGGTGTTCATATTCTTCATCTTTAAAAGGCAAATAAGAACATGCATTCTGCCATCCTCTTGGCATACTATGAGCAAAGATGTGATCATAGCACCAAGTGCTACGGAAAGTACCATAATTCACTGCTGCTACTTCTTTTTACTAGGGGCACAAGCAATCCCAGTGCATTGCTAAAGATAAGCCTGAATCAGCTCCTGTAGTAAGGCCAAGTGTTGGAGCAGCCAAAAAGATTGGCAAAAACATCACTTCAGCAAAAGCTTTGGTTTGCAGTGTGATCCTGCAGAGCTCTGTCTTTGGTGTTCTCCAAAGTACAGAGGAGGGTGAATCCCTACCATGAGAAGGTTACAGTCCATTTGGAGAGGAGGAGGGGGCAAAAAGACAAAGTCGCTACTAAATAAAAATGTGAGATAGTTCATGATTTAGTGTCCAATGAACAGTGATGACAGATGGTTTCCCTTAGAGATCACAGCAGAACATGGTCAATGTAGGGAAATTATTTTAGAGTATTTTAGAGAGTAGTCTTCAGGATGGTTAGAGAGGGGCTTATGAAGAAATGAAGAGAAGGAAGAGCATTCTACCCAGATAGGGGTGGGAACGGGGGCCTGTTGACGACAATAAGAAGACTAGGTTGGCTGGATCAAAAATTCCTGCTAGGAAGAATGCATCTAAGATTAGCACATAAAATATAAATAATAGTGCTAGAAAGATTAAACTAAATAGGTAGATTGATTCCAGATTATGGCAGGTGGGGAACACCAGGATTGGGAATTCGGACTGAAACTGACATATCTCTTCACGAGCAAATACAAATGAATGATGTATGAATAACAGATGCACACATATAATTTCTGTTTTGAACATAACAGAAGAGTTGCCACCTACTCTGAATATGATTTAAGAGATTGCCTCTTCAAGGAGGTCCTCCCTGGAGGTTGACCTGTGTTTCGAAACTGCAGCCATTAGCAGCAAAAGCTACCCAAGCTAGTAGCTCTTTCATTGAGTTTTATAGTAATTATTTGCCTTATGGCTGAATTCCCTGTTCCTGGTTGATCTGCTGCCCCAGTTTGGAGCCCTGTTGCTGAATATTGTAGTTTCTTCTGCTTCTAGTGTGTTTTACTGTACAGACAATGGCCACTGTGATTTCTGCTGTCGTCTCTTCTCCACATATGTCTCACCCAGGGAGTAATCTCCATTTCAAGTCTGCAAGATTGGCCTCAAGACAAGGTTTTGTTAATTCACTCCTGCTAGTTAATGTTAACTGATGGCATAAGTGATTTTGATGAATTACAATAGAGCCTGAATCAATTTCTGTAGTGGGTCCAAGGCTTGGAGCAGAAAGAAAGATTAGCATGAACACTGCTTTGGAAAAAGTTTTAGTGTTCGAGAGTGATTCTGGACAGAATGGTCTCTCATTCTGTGCACCAGTCTTCCTGAAAGACATTCTAGCCTTATGGGTTTAATTTAATGCCTCTTGGTCAATCAGCACACTGTTAGATACAGTGTTGCCAAGGAAAGAAAATTCAGTGATGATTTTTAGCTGTGTTGCCAATGAAAATCTTACATCGATTGAGCCTCACTTTCTTTGTTGAGTCTTTGAATATGGCTGTGGAATATGGATTTAATAAAAAGTGACCTATTACACAATTTTCTGTTTTAGTCCGTTGGTAATGAGGAATGGATTGGCCGTGATGATGTCAACGGTGACACAACTGCACAAACCTTCATTGAGTAGCTTGGAGATCTTCATGAATACTAGCCGGGAAGTGAGGTTTTTTAAAACATTGCCAAGGTCCATGAGAACAAAACCTTCACGAACACAGGAACCAGTACTGTCATCCTCTGTACTTCCATGTCAACCAAGATTATGTCTATATTGCATTAAGGGCAAATCTGCCTTGTTCTTTTAGAAGTCGTGATGGGTTTCAAATCAGAATGCCACCAGTAGGAATCAAGAGGATGCCTTCAGAAATCCCGCATCATTGTCTTATTCTCTTGTATTGTGGGAAAGCCTCTGCAGATACCTAGATAATCTAAGAAAAGCTTTTAAAGCATAGTACATGCTCTAGGAGGCTTTGTTCTTATAATTATTATTATTGTTGTTGTTTTAGTCACTAAGTCATTTCCGACTCTTTTGTGACCCTACAGACTGTAGCTAGTCAGGCTTCTCTGTCCGTGGGATTCTCCAGGCAAGAATAGAGGAGTGGGTTGCCATTTCCTTTTCCAGGGGATCTTCCTGACCCAGGGATAGAACCCATGTCTCCTACATTGGCAGGCAGATTCTTTACCACTAAACCACCAGGGAAACCCTGTAAATGTTATTACCATTTATCATAAAATGCCTCAGCACATATGTATATCTTAAGGTTTAAGATCTTGATCAATTTTTGCAGATCTGCCTTGAGAGTATTTTCCTAAAATATGTTTAAAACATGGTAGATGGTAATTTCTTTAAACCCTAGAAGGTTTTATCTGCAAAATAAGCATCCATATTTAGGAAATCTCTTAAGTTTCGATAGAAAGAATATTTCCTTCTTTGTCCAAAATGAGAGTGGTGCCATCTTCATTATGACTTCTGACCGAACCTGCTGTTTGGTAATGAACATGCGTAGGAGGTTTGACGGAAGTCTTAACCTGAAACTCTCTGCTCTCTGTTTTCTACCACACGTGCTTCTTAACTTCATGTCACCTTGCAGGTATTTAGGCTGTTTATTTTGCCGTGATGCTGAGAAACTTTAAGATGCTAGAAATTTGTGTTTTCCTGTTATCAACAGACTCCCCCACCCCCACCGCTTTCATTTAGTATTATTTGATGAAACCATCTCAAATCCCTGGACAGAAACTGCTATACTGGATATTAATACCTAATACCCTCGATTAAAGCAGATACAAGTATTCACTTTCCAACCTGCCATATAGATAGGAGAAGACATGTTAGAGGAAGTTGATGAGCAGAGCTTCCAGAAAATTTCTTCAATAATTAGAACAACTCATTTACTCCTCCTTTATCCTTCTTCTTGACTAGAATGTGGATTTGATGGCTGGAGCTACAGAGACCATCTTATAAACATGAGGTGCCCATGAGGATGGGCATTAAGAAAGATACAATGGAATCATAGACGAAGCTTGGAATGCTGATCATAGTATGGCGCTTCTGAGCAATCCCTGAACTGCCTACCCCCGGACCCGATTTTATCTGAGAAAGAAATAAACCCTTGCTAATTTAAGCTCCCTTACCTTTTATCTCAATTATTGAAGGCCTTTGATAATTTCTAACTGACACTGTGTCCGGTTCTTTTTGCCTACTGGCATGTTTCAGAGTGACCTTTTCTATTAGAGGTTTATGGCCCTGCCTAGTGATATAAATTCTTTAAAAGGGAGCAGTTAGGTTTATGCCACTCTTTTCTTTCTTTGGTACTTAAAGAGCATGATATGCCAAAAAAGGCTGCTAATAAGTTATCTTTGCTGCTGTTAAAACCATTTGAGGCCTTACAGATTGGCATTTCCTGATGAGAGACTGATTATATGTATAATGTATATAGATACCTATATATTTATAGATGCACACACATATCTATTTAAATTCCATTCTTAAGTCTCTAACATTTGCCTTAATTCTGAGTTTCTTTACAAGATGCCTTTCTAACCAGAAAAATTACCTTGGAAATAAATATAGAAGGAAAACTATTTAGGAAAGAGAATATCAAGCTGCCAAATTTATTCTAAGGATTCACCTATTTTGAGTGGTTAAAGTCATCCATTCTTTTTGACCTTATATCTAAGCATAAAAGAGAACCAACCATTTCCCATATGCTCTGAACATAACCTTTATTCAATTTATATATCTAACAATAGTAGTCAGGAGGATACATTTTATACAAAGGTTTTTGCTCAATGGGCCACTTTTCAGAAAACTCTTCTCTGATGGATTCAGTTCAGTTCAGTTCAGTTGCTCAGTCGTGTCTGACTCTTTGAGACCCCATGAATTGCAGCACACCAGGCCTCCCTGTCCATCATCAACTCCCGGAGTTCACCCAAACTCATGTCCATCGAGTTGGTGATGTCATTTAGCCATCTTATCCTCTGTCGTCCCCTTCTCCTCCTGCCCCCAATCCCTCCCAGAATCAGGGTCTTTTCCAATGAGTCAACTCTTCACATGATGTGGCCAAAGTATTGGAGTTTCAGCTTTAGCATCATTCCTTCCAAAAAACACCCAGGACTGATCTCCTTTAGAATGGACTGCTTGGATCTCCTTGCAGTCCAAGGGACTCTCAAGAGTCTTCTTCAACACCACAGTTCAACACCACCAATTCTTTGGTGCTCAGCTTTCTTCACAGTCCAACTCTCACATCCATACATGACCACAGGAAAAACCATAGCCTTGACTAGACGGACCTTTGTTGGCAAAGTAATGTCTCTGCTTTTGAATATGCTATCTAGGTTGGTCATAACTTTCCTTCTGATGGGTTAGTTCAATTCATTTATTTTGTAACTGCTTTAAGAATGGTTTTTGTGGTAAAATATTACCATACCTCACCTACTGGAAGATTTGCAAATTAACATTTCATTTCTCTTGGTTTGGTTTTGAGTAGGTTTGGAAATAAATACCCTTTCCTCCTAGGACATCTGTTTCTTCACTGGGTTCCTCAATGAAGATCAAAAACAAGGACTAAGACAGATACAGATTAAATTGCCATTTTTTTTATTGATAAAGTGCAGGCTAAAGAATAGCTTTTAAATACAGAACTCCAGAATTGAACTCTGACCAATTCAGCTGGGCATAGGCACAACTCTGGAGCCAGAGGCCACCCCCTTGGAGGTCTGGTTGCCTCTCCCGTGAAGGCCAGGTTCCCCACCACAACCACGTGAAGGCCTGGTTGTGTATGCTAAGAACATGAAGAATCAGATCAGATGCTGTGCTTTCTGCAAACAGTTGGCTCCGAAGTAGAGAGGGGGAAAGCGGGGTCAGTTTCTGCAAGAACAGTTCTTTCCCCAAAGTCATCAATCTGATTGGTTTCTCCAGCTTCACTGATGGGCAGGGAGTGGAGCCTGCAGAATGAGAGGGGAGGAATGAAGGGAAAATCTCTCCTCGTGGCTGCCGGGGGGTGGGGGAGGGTGCGGTGAGGAATAAACAGCCCCTTCACTGCCACCCCTCATACAACATCCTCCCTTATTCCTAAACTATCGTTCTTTTTTTTTTTTTTTTTTGAAGTATAGTTGATTTATAGGCTTCCCTGGTAGCTCAGCTGGTAAAGAATCTGCCTGCAATGCAGGAGACCTGGGTTCGATCCCTGGGTTGAGAAGATCCCTGATTGGGAAAATCCCCTGGAGAAAGGCATGGTATCCCACTACAGTATTCTTGCCCAGAGAATCCCCATCGACAGAGGAGCCTGGTGGGCTACAGTCCATGGGGATCAAAGAATCAGACATGACTGAGTGACTAAGCACAGCACGGCACACAGTTGATTTACAATGTTTCAGGTGTACAGTGAAGTGACTAAGGTGTAAATATACAATAATTTATATGTATATTCTTTTCAAATTCTTTTCCATTATAGATTATAGGATACTGAATATAATAAGTCCTTATGGTTTTTTTGGGTTTTTTTTATGTAGCGTGT